>NC_074717.1:23400200-23602700 GCF_947242115.1 Biomphalaria glabrata
TCTCTCCTAATTGACGATATCATCATTGATTTGACCTCATTAAGTTAAATTAATGTTTGATTTTATAAACTTTACTTTGCATTATATAAAAAGAGCATGCATTCCCCTTTAATTCTATACCAAATAAAACACTTTCTGATAATAAACAAAAAAGTTATTCAAGCTTAATCATAACAGTGTAAAAAAATAATAAAAAGCAAACTGAAGAATTCCATTGAAACCTGGAAAATAATTATGGAGAGAAAGAGTTAAAACACCTTGTTTATTTAATTTAAACAGTGACACAGTTTATTTTTACTTCACTATTCTGATGATTACAGAAGAGTGCAATATATTATGGAGCTACATATTCCCAGATGAACAGCATATTTTGCTGAAAAAGGACAATAGAAACTTCTTTTGAATATTAAATAAGACTTTGAATAACTGAGACTTACATTGTGTAAGAGTGACTCCACCAACTGATAGTCTCCTGAAAGGTCAACAGAAACAGTTTGAACTCTCTGGTGAGAAAAAGACAAACTATATCATGTGACGTGATCATTTATAAACTTGACCTAATGTGACTATTGAAAGAATCATTTCTGTTTTCAGCATTACCTGTTCACAATCATCCTCAATAACATATTTCTGAATCTCTTTCTTAGCTTCCTCAAGCTTCAACTAAAAACAAACAAAAATTAACAGTTGATTTGAATGTGTGATATAGTGTAAGTATGGAAGGTATGAGTGTGGAGATAAATTCTGGAATTCAATGAGATTTTGGTAAGAATTAGTTTGTGAGTTAATGTATGTATTTCACCCCTAAAGTGCATTTATTACCAATAAGCACATGGAAAAGCCTACTAGATTGATTGCATATTATTATGTGGTTACTGTGAAAGGCAATTTATTTAATAAACTTGTGATCGTTTGCCAGATTAAATTATGACTTTTAAAAGTAATCAGTCAAGAAACATATAGATATAGATCTCAGAATCTTAAAAAAAAAGCTTTGATAAAGTTTTCTTAGTTTATTGTAAAAGTAGTTGATAAAATCAACAACATTATTAACAAAAAATATATTAACCGCCATGAGGTTAGATATTGTCATTAAACTACCTTATCTCTTGCCAATAGTGTAACCTTCGAGCCTTGCTGGACAGCTTGTATAGCTAATGCTTTGCCTATCCCACTTGAGCCACCTGTAATCTTTCAAGCACAAAATAATCTTAAAAGATGGCTAGAGACTTTTTAAAGTTTTAAAAAATTGGTAATATAAACTTTAATTTGTGTTATATACAAAGACCATGCATTCTTCTATAATTATAAACCTAATATAACATTTCCTGACAAGAAACAAAAAAGTTATTGAAGTTTAATCATAACAGGGTAGTGAAACATAAATGATCAAAATGAATAATTCCATCAGAATGTGGAAACTAATTACGGGAGAAAGAGTTAAAGCATAGTGACTGGAACAAAATATTTGTATATTTGGTGTTCATAATTTGTTTCCATATAGCTAGGCATATCCTAAGTAGATTAAAAAGGTACTCTTTTTTTTTTTACACACACTCTCCAGAGAAAATGATATACTTACTAAGACATGTGCATCCTTCAAATTAATCTGAGGGGGTGATATAAGTGGAGACAGCAAATAGAGAACTATGATAAACACAATAAACACTGCTAGTGCAATCCAGCCCCACATTTTGGTAGTAGATCTTGAACTATATAAAATATAGTTAGTTACTTTAGTAATAGTAGAAAGA
Source organism: Biomphalaria glabrata (assembly GCF_947242115.1). NCBI lineage: Eukaryota > Metazoa > Mollusca > Gastropoda > Planorbidae > Biomphalaria > Biomphalaria glabrata. Next base: position 23,401,955 of record NC_074717.1, read on the forward strand.
TATAGTTTATAGAGGTCTAGTAAAATAGAATAGTTACAGTAGAGCAGTGTTTCCCAAAGTGGGATATGCATGTAGTATTGTACCCCAAGGGGTATAGTAAGAATTTGAAGCAACTCATTAACTATGCTGATTTTTTAAAAATATGCTCGACTTTTAGTAAAAATGGGAAGAAATGGGAAGTAGTCATACAAGCTTATTTTTCATACCAATGTTCAATGAATATCTAGAGGAAAAATTCTAAATCAATTATTTGAGTGTATACATGAGTTACAATGTTTTCTTAATGATAGATTTGAGTTGAGAAATTGTTTGCATGACTGGCAATGGTTTTGCAAACTAACATACTTAGCAGATATATTCTATGTTTCAAATTACCTTAACTTATCGTTACAAGGGAAAGGGAAAACAAAATTTAATAAAATACTCTGAAAGACACAAAGATAAAGACACATTCCTCGTCCCATATGCTAGGACAAATTTGTACAAATACTCCTTCTTCCCTAGTGCTATTAGAGCATGGAATGGGTTGCCTGAGCTAGCCAGGAAAACCAGTGACTTGGCAGAATTTAAGTCATTGGTTAATATGCATGACTAAATGCATGACGCGTAGGATGTAATCATCTTCTTTTTTGAAGTAACGTCTGTATTATATAAGATAAGATAAGGGAAAGAAATTTAATTGTTTCACATTCAAGATAAAGTAAACAATTCCATCACAAAAATAAATTTATGGCAAAAGAGAGTTGGTAATAGACTCATTTCTCTCTCTTCATGAGTTTAAAACCATTTTGGCTACTAAAATTGATGCTGATACTCTGAAATGCATAACACACCATTTGAAGAATTTGTGAATGGACTGGAATAACTATTAACATGTTTTAAGCAAAAATATTAAATGGATAAAATATTGGTTAAATAAAAACATTATCAAAATATCAATACCAGAAGTTTTGTCACTAGAATGGGCTTTAGACAGATTTTTAAAACAAGAAAAACAAAAAAAAATACTTTAAAAAAAAAGCTTATATTAAGCTTAATTCTATCAATTAGTTTGTATCAGTCATTTAATTAAATTTGTAATAGATCTACAACTACAACTAAATAATCTTTGGGATTAGAAATATTTTTACCAATTGTTTTTGTTTTGCCCAATTTCATGCTTTTAGCTTTTTCAATGCACTATGATCCTTTCACTTGTATGGACCAGTTGCCAGGACCGGAGTCTGGGCACTAAGTATGACCCAATTGTAATAATGATATTACCATTGTGGAATCTTCACACAGGACTTGGGGTGAAGAGATCCCCATCCACACCTGGCCATAGTATAAATACTTTCTAATGGTCAAAGGAATAATGGAGCGCATTGCAAGCCCTCCCATTCCCTAACGGACTTTTTGAAAGGTGCAAATGTGTATCTGGGGGCGCAGTGGCAGAATGGTTAAGTGCTCGGCTTCTGAACCTGGGGTCCTGGGTTTGAATCACAGTGAAGACTGGGATTTTGAATTTCTGGATTTTTAGGGCATCTCTGAGTTCACCCAAATCTAATGGCCACATGATACCCTGCTCGTTAACAGATGACCTTAATATCACCTGACCCATAGATCACAAGGTCTGAAAGGGAAATTTTACTTTTTTAAAACTCTTTCTCTCCTAATTGACGATATCATCGTTGATTTTACACCATTCTGCAACCTAATCAACATTATTATCGTCGATGCTTAAAACATCAGCAGTTTTATTGTCTTTCCTTACTAAATACTTTTAATTGTTTATAAATCAATATTGAGTAGTTTCCCTTTAGAAAACAAATACTGAAATTTTTTCATTTTCATTTTATTACTATTTATTTTTTGGTGAGGGTACTCAAAGATGCAAAAAATTTTTGTTGAAAGTTTAAGTTAGTAAAGTAAAGGCTGCAAATGTGTGACTAGACTGAGACTCAAACTCACACATTGACATTAGTATTACTATCTGATAGGCATAGTCATGTCATAGTATACTAAGTCTAAGTATATATAGTCAATATAGTAGTATATATATTATATATGACACACTAAAAGACTTAGACTAGTAAGACATCTAGAGGTAGAACTAAGAATAGTTTTAGGTCTATTCTAGAATTATTGACCGAATAGTAACTAAGTAAGTAAAATTAGTAGATCAAGCAAAATCAGCCTCAGGAAGATGATCATCATGATCATAAAGTTAAAGATTATTAAACATTAAACTTTAATTAAACTTGATTAAAGATAAATGTCAAATGATCATACTTGGATCGAAGCAAGATCAAGATCTGAAGATGAAAATATAATCTAACCTTGGTCTAGAATCTAGATCTATAGGTCTATACTAGAATCTATAACAGTACTAGATCTAGTTATATTTTTTTTTTTAAAGTGGTAACGACACGTTATAATGATCTAGAAAGCTAAATAGTCTAGGCTTGGGGTTGTGTACTTTTGATTGTAAATATAAACAGTGACCTTTGCGTATAAACATTTCCGGATTAGATATCTAGACCTAGATCTATATATAGTATAATATAGATCTAATTCTATATTCAACTTTTTACTTATGCATCTAGATTCTATATAGATCTAGGTCTAGATCTAGATAATCTGGATTTATAGAAATTTAAAAGAGCATTTTTACAAAGTTGAAAAAGTAGAAAATATAATAACAAAATAATATTTAAAAAAAGATCTAGATCTATCTAAATTAGATCTAATTAATGATAATTAATCTATTTCTAGATCTACTAGAATCTTAGCATCTAGATCTAGATCTAGATCTACATCTAATATATATATATATATCAAATATATTTATATATGTCTAAATCTCTAAGCGAATTCGAAACATTTCCGGATGAAATCGAAAGTTCCTAATTTCGTATTGTATTTACATCTATATTGACCCGATCAACGAATTTACAAGCACTGCAACTTTAGATCTATCTAGATAAGTCTAGATCTCGAATTGGATTTATCCATGATTTCGCAGCAATGATTGTCTTTCAAAAGATATCAATTAGATCTATGTCTAGATCTATATCATATATATGGACATGGGAAATACTGGTATGCTACTTTTACTAGATTACTATTACTAATACTCTAGAGTAGTCTAGAGTTAGAGTGAGTAGAGTAGTAGAGATCTACTGACTACTATGATAGTCTAGTATCTAGACTAGAGTTAGAGTGTCTAGAGTAGAGTCTATATTTCTAGATCTATAACTTAAGTTAAGAGATTAAAGAGTTAAGACAAAGTAATATTACTAGATTGTAACTATCTAGTCTAGAATAGAATTATTTAGATCTGTTACTGATCTGTACTAGTTCTAAATCTAGTAGTACTATTACTAGTAACTAGTCTATCTAGTTATTTAAATTATTATTATACTAATTAAAGGGAAACTCTGATAGTTTTGACAATTTTTGATATAATATGGCAAGATGTGTTTTGATTTACAGATAATGAATATATTATTATTTTTTTTTATTTGCAAATAAAAATAATAACTTAGTAATTGATGTTTTTCTGACGTAATTTTCCTGCGCATCCAAAACAGTCAGACATTCACCGGGTTTCTATGTGATGTCACACTAGCCTACTAATTTTAAATTTAATATATTGACTTATTGTCTAACGGGAGACCATACAGCAAAGTTAACATTCTCGTTAAAGAAATATATATTATATGCAGTTAGATCTAGGATCTTGTAAGCAAAGAAAAAATGCGTATTAAAAGTAAATTTACATGCTTGACTAACCACGGCAGTCTGTATTTTCTCGACAGACCACTCAACACACAACAAACACTATCGCTTGGTTGTCTTGTCATAACCAACTACACGTAGTCTCGACTAGCCTTACACTGACCAGTTTGTTCGAATCAGTCAGACACACGATCTATTTACTTCTTGGGAAAAGGAGAGGCTTAGATGAAAATGTTACTTTTTTTCTCGAGTTGGTTATCCTAATGCTTTTAGATCTACCTATACATGTATTTATAACTGTACCATAGCTCTGGAATAGGCCGTCACTAAGCCCAAGAGCCTGTTAGAATGAATCGATATGATTTGGTTAAATCTAGTTTCCTTTTCAGTATTGTTGATGGAAGTGACGTATGCTTAACCTAAAAACAAAATCTCAAGCACACCGTTTTTTTGGAGATGTCAAGAATTTACTGTCTAATTTATTAAATATGAATGATTTTAAGCATTTAAATAAAAAATGGTTACTATTACAACTTTTTACGCAGAATTCAAATATGTCAATAACTCAAATTTGAAAAACCATCGGAATTTCCCTTTAACTAATTATATTGTAGTATAGTATTATAGAGTTAGACTAGATAGTATTGTGACTTTAGACAAGTTTAGAGTTAGAGCCCCTAGTGGTACATCTGACATGATATTTGTTTTGTGACAATTGTAAACAGAAAAAATGCAGAGAGCAGGGAGAACTGCTTTTTTGTGGATCTCATCAATCAAAGCTTTCGCCACTGTCTGGAGATTTTGACCCAGCTTTATGCCCACCTACATTCCTATACATTCTCAAGCAGCTTTATGTGAGACGAAAGGCTAGATCTAAGATTAGACACAAGATGGTTATTTGTCTGATCTCTTTCCAATAGAAAATGGTGTAAAGCAGGGCTGTGTACTTGCCCCTACTGCCTACTCTGTCTGGTAACTTCTTTGGCGTAATTTGGGTCAAATGACTGGGCAGTGGCATCTACATCAGATTTAGCTCAGACAGCAATGCGTTCAATCTTTGACACTACTGTCCCATACAAAAACACAGGAAATGGTCTTAACAGAGCTTCTCTATGTTGATGATTGTGTCTTACTATCTCACAATGAACATGACCACCAGCTCACGGTCAACATATTTGCATACACTGCCACCTCTTTTGGTTTATCTATAAACCTTCAAAAAATATAAATCATGTTCCAGAAGTCACCCAATAAAGCCTACTCAGCCCCAAAGATCTCATGATCTCATAAATGGACACACCCTTAATGTGGTAGACCATTTCACATAACTAGGAAGCATAGTATCAAACAATGCATCGCTTTCAAGGGAAGTTGATAACCATCTGGCTAGGGCTAATAGTGCCAGATGAGAGCTTGGCGGAATAAATAGCTTTGCCGGCCTACAAAAATCAGTGTCTACCAAGCAGTGGTTCTCTCAACTCTTCTATATGGATCTGAGACATGGGTATTGTACAGAAAGCAAATAAGACTTCTTGAGTGCTTTCCTCAAAGAAGCTTGCACTCCATCATGGACATATGATGGAAGACCGCACTACAAACAGCGATGTCCTTGCGAACACCAATATAGACAGCATAGAAGAACTTCTTATGTTCCGACAGTTATGCTGGGTAGGTCAATAATAGAATATGCATCCTATTATGTGGGACGAAAGGCTAGATCTAAGAAAACATTAAGAAACTGGAACAGACATAAAACAGAGCAGTGAGATTCATAACAAATGAATATTCACATTTGACTCGAGTAACACCTTTACTAAAATCACTAAATTTAGAAAGCCTTCAGGACAGAAGACTCAAAAGTAAAGTAGCAATTATACATAAAACACTGAACCATAATCTTCAAATACAAAAACAAAATTTAATAAATTACTCAGAAAGACACAAAGATAAAGGCACATTCCTCACCCCATATGCTAGGACAAATTTGTACAAATACTCCTTCTTCCCTAGTGCTATTAGATCATGGAATGGGTTGTGTGAACTAGCCAGGAAAACCAATGACTTGGCAGAATTTAAGTCATTGGTTAATATGCATGACTGAATGCATGACGCATAGGACATAATCATCTTCTTTTTTGAAGTAATATCTGTACAGTATTAAATAAGATAAGAAGATAAGTATGGGGGAGGAACATATGCCAAAGACAATCTTTTTTTGTGAGCTGAAAGGTAGTTGACGTAACAGAGGTGCCCCACGGAAATGCTTTAAAGACCAGCTTAGGTGCCAACTTGCTTTTACTGACATATGAGAGAGCATCTGGCTGCAGGCAGCTTCAGAACGAGACATCAGCTGGATACACATTTGAGACCAAAAGAAAATCTACTGCAGAGGACAGATGTCTGCTCTGGAAGTGGCAAAATACATAGGTCACAGCTGGGGCTGTATAGCCATGTGAAAAGCTGATATTGGTGCGTCACTTTGTATTGCATCATTCAGTGAAATGGTCATATTATAACGTTTTCCTCACCCCCCTCAATGACATATTTTATTGAAACTTTTTGCTCTTGTCAATGGAATGGCAGGCATTATAAAGCTCACTTTTACTGCCTACTTTTTTCTCTGTTGCACACTCAAATGGTCAGTGTATTTATTGAGACTTTAAACCTGCTATAGGCCATACACTTTGACTATACTGTGACTCTATCTAATTATAATATCTTCTTCCCTTTCTCTTCCATTCAGTCCTCCCCCAAAAATATATCTGCATGTAACACAAATCAATGCTACTTAACATCTGAAATATTTTGCATGGGCACTTTAGCCTTAATGCCACCTACAGGACATTTTTATGTTGTAATAAATTCAGACATGAGGATGTTAGCATTAAAACTTTGATAACTTCAAAACATCCTTTTAAACAAGAGTTGGGAAACATAAATGTTTTTCAATCTGGCCATATGACACCTATGATCTTTACATTCTTGCAGAAATGGTCAAAGGTAGTGATAATCTAATTTTGTCTGCAATTTTTTGTTATTTTTTTTTAAACTAGCAGAATTTTTTCTTTGTGTTAAACTTAAAAATGCAGTTTCTGCAGAGACATAGACATTCTTAATTAACAATCTAATACATGTGTATCTTTTTAATTTTTTAAAATTGATTTCTTCCAGATATATTTATTTTGTTATATTGCTATCACACATGAAAAAAGCTGTGCAAGGGAAAATTCCAGAGTAGTTGCTAAAGTTGTCAGAGAGGTAATCTTCAGTTAAGTATACAGAACTGTTGGTAGAAAAGTTACAACTTTAATGAAACAAACATTTGTCAACAGGAATAAGTTAAGGTTTCTCAAAGTGAATTTAAAAATAATTAGTTCTATTCTGTTCTATGCAGGCTTACTTAGCAATGCCTTCCAATTTGATTTTTTTCCAGTCTCATAACTTAGATAAAAAAAAAATTGATACTGCACTATTTCAAATTTAAAAATATTCATGATTTGACAAATAGATACTAGACAATGCAGATTTCATGTTTATCTATTAACATGCCCAAATATATTTATCAATTATTTAGAAAAAATATATTATTTTCAATATCTAATACATTTTCAGAGAGTTTTTCCAGTGTTCGAAGCACATAAGATGAGCCTCACTTCTAATTGCTTGTTTTCATTAGATCGTGATATGTATTCACTTCAAGAAAACCATAAAGTTCTAGATCCTCCAAGTAGATGGACTTGCAATTTTTGTGGCAAAGCTTTTGTTTCAGAATATTTCTTAGACAGGCATTTTGAAAACAGACACATGGATCAGATCCAAGTAAGAACTTGAATAACCAGACACACACAGTGCCTGAACATCCAAATGTAACCCAAAGCTTGATTAATTATAATACTTCTGTGAATAATCTGTCATAAGAAAAAACTTACTTTCAGCATTTGTAGATGCCTTAATTTTTAATGCTTTAGTGGCCATATTGTTAAAATGAAAAAGATTTTTTTTTAATTGCAGTTATTATATAGCAAATTTCATCTTGCAGTTAAAAAGAAATGGGAAATTTATTGAAATATATGTTTTGTTGCCAGACAGATGATGCCATTTGTTTAGCTGATGTTTGTGATATATTTCGATGTGACATCATATCAGGGGCTTCACATCCAGACTACTGGGATATAGCCTTGTGTATGGAAGATGACATGGAAGAGCTATTTGCTCAGTGCAAGGCTAGTAGATCAATATAAAAATATTTTTAATTCATTTTTTTTTTTAACTACTTTGAATGCTGATGAAAATTGATAATTTCAGGCTATTCCTGATTCCATATTGCTGTTCATAAAACATTCTTTCTAGCTTTAAAAGTAATGCTATAGAACTAAATAAATTTTAAAAAATTTTAAATACAAATATTACAATTTCCAGACTATTGTAGAAGACTGTGTTCCATCTGGTCCAAGTAAAAATGAAACAGACATAGTGAAGAGTAAGTAATTATGTCTACTTTTAGAAATTTCATGAACTTATTTTAACGGCTTGGCATTAGAAAGATTTTTAAAAAAATTAATGACTTACCATTAAATTGAAAAACAACTAAACTGATAATATTATCTTGCTTGGATGTCATTGTTAACATCCACAATTATCTTTACAGCTTGGCTCATCATTAAGTTTCATTTTTATTAGAGAGAAAAAATATGGAAAAACTAGCCAAGACCAGTTTCTTCAGCTTATGATTAAATATGAGGAATTTTTTTTACCCAAATTGAGAAAAAATGTTTTTGCGCAAATTACAGATGCACAACAATATGAGCTCTTAAAGTAACTCAACTTTAAAAAAAAATCTTTAATTAGTATTAATTAATTAGTAATTAAAAATTTGAAGTTAGATTGGCAATGTTTGAACTATGATGTCAGGGATAAAAAAAATGTGCATGTTAATCATATAATTTTTTTTAAATATAAGGATATATTTACCAACTTAACATAGGTAAGAATATAAAAGGAAACAATCTCTAATTTTAAGAAAACTTGTAATGTGCAGAGTTAAATCAGTATCTCTATAAAGAGTCAAACTATTTTACTAATACTGGTATTGAATTTATTTTATAAAAAGAGATAATATAAAGAGCTATGCTTTTCTCTAGATTATTTAACATAAATAAAAATATATTTATGTGTATATAGAATAGTAAAAATGTCAGTTTATAATTAATTATTATTTTACAAACATTATTTTAGGTCAGGGGATGGAAAATTTGTGTTCATTTTTGACCTGTTCCAAATTTTGGAATACTCCCTACCAGCAGGTAATTAATCTGGCCACAACAACACTCAAACAACAACAAACAAGTAAAATAAAAAAAGCTGAAATAATTCTGCAACTCTTTAAATGAGACATATTTACAATTTTGTGTGTCTTAGACATGACTTTTAGGCTGTGGTCTTTATTATTTAATGTGATTACATTTAAGTTATTGTCTTCAGAGAAGTGCAGTATTTCACGTAACCATAGAAATCCAATTATGGCCTGCATATATATTTTACATATATTTGATATAATTGCATATATTAAATAAACAAAGCCCTCTATGTAATATTCCAATCCAATTTAAACATTGAAAACTTTACTGAAGTTGATACATTTGATTCTTTTCAGGAAGAGAACTCCCACACAGCCTTGTATATAGTGCTAACCACAATGACTTGCTTTGGGATTGTTGTGTACAACTTTGTTTTCTACAACTACTTTTAGTAAGTAAACTCAAGCCAGCAATCAAGCCAGATACTTCATCAGAAAATGTTAACCATTTTGTCAGACCACAACCATTTGTAGTGTGAGAAAAACCAATTTATTTTTTTGTAATCATTGCTGGTGTAGCACTGCATAGAAGGGTCTGGATAACCAAACTGCACTCTTCCTTAATCTTCAGGTTCAAAGAATTTTCCCTTTTTAAAAAAATCATTTCAGATGAAGGTTTGTAGTTAACCTAAAAACAGTTTCAAGATTACAACAGTTTATGTTCAATCATTTTTTAAATAAACAAACGTTCATTCTGTTGTAACATAAGTATAAGTCCAGCAGAAATTAATTTCCAATCAGTTGTTAAATAAGCACATCTGAAGCAGGTTGTGAAATAAGCATATGTCCAGCAGGTTATGACATAAGCAAATGTCCTTTCAGTTGTTAAATAACCCAATGTCCAATAAGTTGTAAAATAAGCAGTTATGGCATAGTGATGCTCATTGACCATAATATTTTCCTTGAAATTTTCCAGCATTTTTTTTATCACAAAGTATATATTGAGTTTGATTCTTATCAGAATTGTTACTATTTCTTATTAAGTAGACTCAAGTACTACATTATGAATGTTTACTTTTATCCTCAGCTCTGATCTTGTGGAAACAAACTATGATGTGACACCCAAGCCAAAACACAAAATCAAAAAATTTAATCCTGACATTGCATATGGAGATTCTACCAGACTACGTCTTTCAGCTGATTGATTAGCTTAATGTTTGCAGATAATTTATACATACCATTATTTATTCATCCATGCCTGTCTTTTTTTCCCTTCTTTAATTCAAAAAAAAAAAAAAAGGGGGGAAATTATTTATTGAATTTTACAATCAAATAGAGCAGGAGAGACATTATCTCCTTTAGAATGAAATATGAGAAACTACATCTCCATTGGAGCATTGAACACATCTCCATTGGAGCATTGACCACATCTCCATTGGAGCATTGAACACATCTCCATTGGAGCATTGAACACATCTCCATTGGAGCATTGAACACATCTCCATTGGAGCATTGAACACATCTCCATTGGAGCATTGAACACATCTCCATTGGAGCATTGAACACATCTCCATTGGAGCATTGAACACATCTCCATTGGAGCATTGAACACATCTCCATTGGAGCATTGAACACATCTCCATTGGAGCATTGAACACATCTCCATTGGAGCATTGAACACATCTCCATTGGAGCATTGAACACATCTCCATTGGAGCATTGAACACATCTCCATTGGAGCATTGAACACATCTCCATTGGAGCATTGAACACATCTCCATTGGAGTATTGAACACATCTCCATTGGAGCATTGAACACATCTCCATTGGAGCATTGAACACATCTCCATTGGAGCATTGAACACATCTCCATTGGAGCATTGAACACATCTCCATTGGAGCATTGAACACATCTCCATTGGAGCATTGAACACATCTCCATTGGAGCATTGAACACATCTCCATTGGAGCATTGAACACATCTCCATTGGAGCATTGAACACATCTCCATTGGAGCATTGAACACATCTCCATTGGAGCATTGAACACATCTCCATTGGAGCATTGAACACATCTCCATTGGAGCATTGAACACATCTCCATTGGAGCATTGAACACATCTCCATTGGAGCATTGAACACATCTCCATTGGAGCATTGAACACATCTCCATTGGAGCATTGAACACATCTCCATTGGAGCATTGAACACATCTCCATTGGAGCATTGAACACATCTCCATTGGAGCATTGAACACATCTCCATTGGAGCATTGAACACATCTCCATTGGAGCATTGAACACATCTCCATTGGAGCATTGAACACATCTCCATTGGAGCATTGAACACATCTCCATTGGAGCATTGAACACATCTCCATTAAAGGCAATATCTCACCAGACCAAGGCATTAAAAGCTTAAAATTTCATTATGAAAAGCTTCTTACATTGAGTTCACTAGTATTGTGTATAAACAAGACAAATTCCTTGGCCTTTCTCTGTATCCATAATTTTAAGTTTATGGGAATTTTGGAATGTCCCCAGATTTAAAGTAAAGAACCAGATATGGATTTTAAAATGTAAGATTTGTAGCCTACATTCTTTGTCCATTCCCTCAATATTAGTTGACAAGTAATGAATTAAAGAAGAGGTTGTCACACTTTTCTACTGTATTGGAAGTAATATTATGGAATGAAATGCAAGTGTTTTTCGCAAGGCAGCTTTTATTTTCATATTTTTTGTAAATATTTTATCTTCATTTTGTTTTAAAAATGAAAATGTATCCGCAAGAATATTTCAGTTGGTTGAAGGATTAGAAAAAATAATGAAGATTTAGAAAATTTGATAGAATAAATGAGTTGTGATATTGAGAACTGAGAATGAACTGTTTATGTAATCCATCCTAAGTGTATTGTCATGTTCAAAGTATTGGATGTCATTTTCTTCTTCCACTATGGTGTAACCTAGTGGTCCATCATAGTTAGCCTTAACACATATTAGGCAGCCAAGTGTTTTTCCCCTTGAAACCACAATGTGGAATGTTAGAGCATGTTTGTATCATTTTCAGTTACATTTTATTCCCCATATTGACAGGAAATGTTTATCGTATTAAAAAAAACAACAAATGCCAGTATAAACAATTAAAGCTGAACAGCTTTCAAAGTAAATCTGATATGTGAAAATGTATAAAGGTACATCTTCTTTTTTGAAGTAACGTCTGTATTATATAAGATCAGAAGAAAGGTATCTAGTTTGATTTGTACATTTAGAGTCTTGGATGAAGTTGTAGAAACTAAAGAATAACATGTGTAGTTAATTTGTGTTATGCATTTGATGTTCATTGCTTTGATGTATTCTTTATATATAAAATATTTTTAAATTTATATATTTTATGCATGTTTTAATATGAACGTGATCTGAATGGGCTTTAAATCAATGTTGTCTGCCAGGTTTGCCAAACAGTGGGCCACCAGTTAGAAGTTTCTATCCTCATCAATATTAATTCTGATAGATAAAAATTCTCTCCATACTTTCCAAATTTCGGTCCAGGTATTAGATATGAAATAGAATTTAATCAATTTAAAAAATTAAGTGATTCAGGAATGTCGACAGTAAGGAAGTCTACTACTACAACCATTTTAACTGAATCATTTTGTTTTGGAAATAGCTGGCCAGTTTGATCCCACTGACAACTGGGTCAGTAGCATGATTGGAGTTTTCTAATGAATGACAGAGTGAAGAGTTAAAATGTATAGCCAGAATGTGAAATGTAATGTACATGTGTACTTCAGTGTAAATATAAAATAAAATTATTTCATGACATTTTTTCTCATTATTAATTTATATTGTTGTATCTCTCTCCTTTATCCCTTAAACATTCACAACCAAAGTTTCAAAATCAAATTTGCTTGACTTTTATAAATATTGTAATAACTTAAGTGAGGCAACTCAACGAGGACATTGACGTTTATTTACACTGAGACATGACAAACACAAAGGGGCATCTGCCTTGAGCACAGCATCTCCATATTGGCTCTCTACTTGGGCGGAAATCGTTTGTCTCCTAATGTCAACATCCGACTTGTTTAGTCACAGACAGTGCGCACCCTCTTTCTGCAATATCCTGAATGGCGGTGCGCATGGCAAAGTCATAACATTGCCCCCGTCTTAGCACTTTTCGTCCCGAAAAGAAACACTGCAGCTGAGGTTTGACAGTTCAGGTGGAGGTCGATCAGTGGGAACCACAGACGGTAGGGTGTCTGTTGCCCACAAAGCTGTCTGCACAGTTTTCCGCGGCCGTCGCTTTCTCTTCTTCCAGTTGGCCAGTCTATGCTTGAGACGATATCGTGGCCGTCGCTTTCTCTTCTTCCAGTTGGCCAGTCTATGCTTGAGACGATATCGTGGCCGTCGCTTTCTCTTCTTCCAGTTGGCCAGTCTATGCTTGAGACGATATCGTGGCCGTCGCTTTCTCTTCTTCCAGTTGGCCAGTCTATGCTTGAGACGATATCGTGGTCGCTGCTTCGACCTCATGACGATAGTCTCTGATGCCAGCCACTTAACACAAATGGAGGTTGTGGCGATCATTGTAGATTCCAGGGTTGTTGTTCCAAGACGCTGAGTCAGCGGACCTTTTCCATGGATGTCTCGTGACACAGTTGTAGGCCCACTGGTAGCCATGGTTTCAGGCACATAGTCTTTCTCAGCCTCATCTGTAAGGTATGCCCATGAAGCATCCTTGTAATGTTCATCCACCGCTACATCAGGTTTCGCTGGAATTAATTCACAACCGTTCAAGTCACTTTCACTGATGTGGGCAGAAGTACATATTTCTGTCAAGTTCAGATCTTGTAGCTGGGTTTCTTGGCATGGGCACTGTCCCCGCAGGACGCCGCATATACAGTTCAAGTCAATCGCCTGGATGCAGTTGCCAAGCATCGAGTTCTTTCTTATGCAGCTGCCAAAGTCCAATTCGTTGTTTCTGTCTCGGCCATTGTTGGGGCCTGTATTCGTAATTTCACCCGACGACATCCAAGGCAAGGAATCAAAAACGGTCTTCAGGCTTTCATGGTCTGAATTCTCGCCAAAGGTACTGACAGATAAACAGAGGTCTTTAAGGTCCACAGCAGAAAGCTTGGACGCAGACCCAACGTTGTCTTGATCTGTCCGGCTCACCGAGATACTGGTAACAGGCGCAACAGGAACAAACACTTCAGGCACATAACAGACTTCTCTTGTTTCTTCATTTGTTTCTTTCCTTTCGATTTGAAACATACCGTTCAGATCGTCGCAGCAATCGTCGTCACGTTTCTCGCCTTGAAAGTCACCCCCGACAGACTTGCTCACAACACAGTCACAGACGGCGCTCCAATCCCCAGCGCCTCCATCACCATTGTTTGTGCAGCCACAGTCCTGACCAGGCAGCTGCTCCTTCCCTAACGAGTTTATTCCTCCTTTTGCTTGCGACATAATTTTATCACTTTGGTCTATTTGGCCTTCTACTGGCAACACACTTTCATCTACTTTGTTCCACATCATATTCCTAATCATGTTCAATTGTTCATTAAATGCATCCCTAAAGTCCTGGTACTCGCCAATGAACTCAACAATCCCAGGTTCAACTTCAAATTGGTAGGTTTCTGGATCTTCTTCTTCCTCGATCAAGGCTTGCAGGAGACGAGCCGTGAGCGTTTCTCTGCTACCGACGGGTCTTAAACCTCGGTACTGAAGCTCTTGTCTTAGCTCTTTAATTGAGAGCTGATGTAAAAGCTTCAAATATGTCATTGTCATCACAGCCTACCTCCTCTCGTCGAGTTGCCTATAATCCCACTTCTGAGACCAATTGTAATAACTTAAGTTGACGTTTATTTACACTGAGACATGACAAACACAAAGGGGCATCTGCCTTGAGCACAGAATCTCCATATTGGCTTTCTACTTGGGCGGAAATCGTTTGTCTCCTAATGTCAACATCCGACTTGTTTAGTCACAGACAGTGCGCACCCTCTTTCTGCACTATCCTGAATGGCGGTGCGCATGGCAAAGTCATAACAATATATTTCTTTTTAATTGCTTTTGTATAGCACACATTTCATGCTTATAGCATGCTCAGTTTGTTATAGTCCAATCTCTTTTGTGGACCAGTCCCTAGGGGCAGGGAGTATCTGGGTAAAGGTATTCATGCTGCCTTTAGGCACTCATCTAGAGTCAGGATTTGAATTAATATAACACTGAACCATAATCTTCAAATACAAAAACAAAATTTAATAAAATACTCTGAAAGACACAAAGATAAAGGCACATTCCTCGTCCCATATGCTAGGACAAATTTGTACAAATACTCCTTCTTCCCTAGTGCTATTAGAGCATGGAATGGGTTGCCTGAGCTAGCCAGGAAAACCAGTGACTTGGCAGAATTTAAGTCATTGGTTAATATGCATGACTAAATGCATGACGCGTAGGACGTAATCATCTTCTTTTTTGAAGTAACGTCTGTATTATATAAGATAAGATAAGAATTCGAGCCCCCTTATTAGGAGGTTTTGCCACTTGGCCAGCTTAATATCCCACTTTCAATTCTTTTGAACAGTTCCTGAGGATGCATGCTTGTATAGAGTTGGAAAAGGGGGATCAGTTGGATTTCTATAAGGTGAAGTAACCTATATAGGTTACTTCTCATTTTTCTTGTTTGACATGGCCATATGAAGTTAAGGTAGGATAAAACCAAAGTTTCTACATGCTTTAATTAGATTATTAGTTCTTCCCCATTAGATAACTTAAATGTGTTTTGTTTCAGATGTTCTTTCAGAATTGAAGATTATTACATCCTAGCCCAAACCTCCCACAGGACAAGAGAGATGTCTTCTGCAGACAAGGTTCAAACCTGCGACCATCATAGCACACACCTAGGCAACCATTCCAAAAAGTTAAAGATCTAGTGCGTGTGGTGTGCCCTTTAGATTGTTCTCAATGCTTTTGGTTTCTCTTTTCAAATCAACTGCAGCTGGTGGGGAACAACATTTTACTTAAAAACATAGAGATAAAAGTTGTTTTTTTTTTTAAAGAGCAACAGTAGTGCCAATGTTGAATTAAACATGTACCCAGTGTTACATTTTATATAATGAGACTCTTTAGCGATTCACTAACACCAAAACTATAAAATCATGGTTTATAAATAATTTAATCTTAGTTAACACCGTAAGCATTATATTGTTTTATTCCTCCATTTTGGTTCTCTCCCTCTGCTTTCAACACGCATTCGCACCATTTCACATTTACACTACGTAGCACCCAGGTAACCAAAAAAAAAAATAGGAAAAGGTTTGATTAAAATTAGAAGATAATATAAAATATAAGCTGAACTTAAAAATAATAATTAAGGAACACAAAACAATGATACAAAATAGCATTTCTCGGTTTAATATTAAATCTGTGTTACAGTTGTACCAAATACTTACATTTTATTGTCTAATATTGGCTATAAAAAAAGTCTAATAACATATAATCGAAAGTCAGGACTATTGAATTCCTTTCTGAAACACAATTTACATCCATCATTAAAGTTAAATAATCAGCACAAAAAAATGTCAAAAAGATGCAAAGAATTATCATTACCGGTATCAATTTATTTATATCTAGATAAATGCATGAATGAATACTGGTTCGACAGTTAAGTCTGTATTACACTTTTTTAGAACATTTAACAAAAATTGAAAATCAACAAATTTCATATAAAACAAAACTTTAAAAAAAAAACAAACATTTTAACCCTGAGTGATAAACCATGAAATCATATATGACAATAGTTTACATTTTAATTCATCCATATTTGTGTTGAATCACTGAATTACATTTTCCTATTTTGTTATTTGGGAAGGGGTGGGGGACTTATTACTTCCCTTGCTGACACTTGATCTTAAATAGTTTATTTCTTGAAAATACAATTGCCCTTTTCTTCTTTGCTCTTTCTAAATAAACAGAGATGGCTCCCTCACAGTGTTCAGTTTGGCTGTTTTTAATATACACTTAGATTTAGCATTTGAAATGTACATAAATAGTCATCTGATAGTTCAAGTGTTTACAAAAGCGAATCATCACTTTCTTAGAAAATGTCAATACATTATAATTCATAAAGAATAATTAATTTTCTCTGTTCACAATGTGATTATGTTTAAACTGTTATGATAAATAGCAAAAATTGAAAGATTTTGTTGGAATACATCACAGTTTATGGACTGGGCTTCATACATGATCATGCAAGGTTAAAAATAACTCACAAGGCATTTGCCGCTATTCAGCATCATGAATAAACTATGTGATGCGGCCCTGTGAGAGAAAGTTATGGAGAGAATTTTCTTGTAGACACATACAGCCACATCCAGTAGGGCAGAAGCTCTGATGGGTGAACCATTCTATCATGTGGCTCGTGTGACCACCATGGCCACAAGCTAAACAGACTTCTGACAATCCTGGTGAAAGAGTTATTCAGACAATAATAGTTTGGACTTTATATGCATATATTGTTCAATTCATTGTGAGAATTGTAGAATAAAGGCTGTAATTTTAAGGTGGCCATTTAGTTTTATTTGTCATGTCACTATTTGAAAATGTGAGTGTATGACATTTAATAGATTTATAAATTGGCTAAAGAAGAGATATATTATTAAATGTAACATATCTGTCCAACTAAAGTAAGCTGAAGAATCTAATTTAACACTAATTTTTTACGGTAAGAAGTTGTATAGTTTATTGCTGGTTTATAAGGACTAGTTTTCCTTAAAATAAAAAATAAGCTTTAAAAATTTTTATACCTCGTACACTCATATGACAAATTGCACATCGGAGAGCTGGATATTTACATATATGACATTGAACTTCTCGGATGTCTGTTGAACAGTTGAAACAGGAAACAGGGCATCCTAAATATATATTTATAAAAATATTTTTGATTCAAATGGAATGAAAGTCCACAATGCTAACAGATTTATTACCCTGTTTTAGTTGCTTGAATATTGTTTCTAAATTGGCTGAGGTTAGACCTGTCTAGATGAACATCTGATGTTGTAGTAGCTAGATCTACCACAGCACCTTAATGTTGGATAATGGAGTACTCCTGATTTAAGGTTCTCTTCTGTTTACCATGTACCGGTATACTTATCAACTCATCTTTATTATCAAATGATAGAAATGTGCAATACAATAAAAAGTACAATTCTGCAGTTCCCTAATATGCGTTTGTCAGACAACATAGTGCAGGTTCCTTGTTAATAACAAAACTCAAAAGGTAGATATGCCTGAGCCAACACAGTGACAAAAGTGTGTAGGCACTTTGTGAATGGGCTAATGTCACAGCTTCCTGGCTAGTGACATAATCTTTCCATGATAGGACATATACAGGCGTTACCATAAAGCAAAATATGTTCTGTCAAAGACAGTTCAATCTAGAGCAGGGGTGGCCAACCTATAGGGCATGAGCCAAAAGAAAAAGTGGCACTTTGAACAATTACAAGTGGTGCACTACACCTCAGAAATAATATAATAAAAAAAAAAATAATAATAATAACCGATTTCTAGAAAAAAGAATGAAGGAATTTAACATATTAGCTGCTTTGACTCCCAAGTTGACAAAAAAAATGAACAAAAAATAAAAAGCAAAAAGTGACAGCAAGCCTCATTCTATGAACTATGGAAAATGAATACTTATTCATTGTGAGTTCTTCAGGAAAACCAATATCCATTGTTTGAGAGCACACTTTATAACAGAAGACATGATCTTAGCAGAAACTATATGAAACATTAAGTTGAAATAGAAGAAAATATGTGGTCAAGAAAAAAAAAAGGATATAAAAAAGGAGGCGGTGTTAAACCATGTCTTCATATATCTTTACAATCACTTTAAGTGTTTTATATATGAAATAATTTGAATAGTTCAAAAATGTTGTAAGAATCTACTGCTAACCTATGGTTTGATGTTCAACTCCACCTCCATCAGTATGTTTCAGTATGTGAGCAGACTCAGTCAGTAAGCCCCATTTGAAAAGGATGTTGGCATAAGCTTTTTTAATTTCTTCATAATGAGACTTCTGCTCAGGATCAAGCATTCTGGAAATTTTGATAGAAAAAAATATTGCCTAGAATAAATATATAATGAGCAACCAGGACTTGTCTTTATTGTTGTTATATGCAAAGCAAAAACAAATATTTTTTAATATGGCACTCTACACATTTCCAAGAGAAGTAAATTTATAAATAAAATGCACTCAAAAACTGAACAAGGTAGCTATGTAAAGTAACCAATTCAATAACTATAAGTTTTATTAATTTAATTCCCCCACATCCCATCAAAGATTATTGTTTACAAAACAGGCATGTATAGATTGCCAAATAAAAAAAAAAACCAACAACAATTAATCAATCTATTATAAACTGCCACTATGAGTTGAACTACACAAGTATTGTGCAGAAGCACTAAAAAAAAAATAGGTATAGGTGGCCAGAAAGAAATCCCAATAGTAAAGCACAATTGATAAGTTAGTAATCCTTAATTTATTCCAGAACAATTGCAAAATTATCTTCTTAATTTAGTTTCATTAACTATGACAATAAAACATATTGACATATTATATTGCATATTTATTTGCAGCTGTCAAAAATCTATATTTCTTTTTTTGGTTAAGTCCCTGAGTTTAGTTCTGATTTGCTAGAACATTTATAGACAGTTGAGTTAGTATATGTTAGATGAAGTACTTGGCTAATGATGGATGCTACAGTTCTAGAAGTTTAGCCTTATATATAAATGTGATACTTAAGTCTAAAATATTGAATGGTGTATACATGTAACATGACAGAAGTGTGTGTAGGCAATAGCTATGGTCAGAAAGGCAGTAGATGCACATCACAAGATTTTTTTTAATGACATAATATTGTGGAATTAAATAAGGCATGACTCCTGTGTGCTAACTTCAGAACCAGTTAACACTCCTAGAAGGAAAGATTTTTTTGAATGGTCACATGAAATATTAGCATGGTTTCTCTTTGCTGCTAAGCAGTGTTGCAGAGTTAGACATAAATAGTTCATTGCACTGTTTTGGAATGAACCAGTAGTTTAGCCTAAATGAATGTGTTGTTAATTACATCCTAAAGAACGTGAACAACTTTTTATTAAAGAATTACAATGAAATCTTTTGGGGAGTCTATTTTTTGTTCAAAGGAAAAGACGTTTATGATTTTGACAGCTTAGAAAATATAGAGATCAGGCATATCTTTTGTTTTTCTTTAAAATTTCCTAATTTGTTCAGTAGCAGAAATATGTTCCAACTGCGAGCTTTTGGATTTTTCTACAACTTCAGACATAACAACAGATAAATCAAGAGCATAGTTTTCATATTTTCCTGATAACAAAATACTTCTAGTTCTTTTTACTACATAAGTTTTTAGGACTCTCTTCCCCTGTATACTTATAGACACATTTATAAAAATTATATTTTTATACAATAAGCAACTCCCTCAAGGATTGACCCAGTTCTCACTTGCAATTGTTGTGGTGGTGTTGTCTTTCTCTCTCCACCATTTTGTCCTTTGGCTCTTTTTCTTCAGACACTTTAAAATCTTCATAGGACTCAGACCAACTAAAAGAACGTTTACTTTTCATCACAGCTTTGAGAAAATAAAACAAGAATTTAGATCGCATTGAGCTTCAATCTGTTTTGTTGACATTTACTAGAAGCATTTTTTTTAGTTCAGGAGAAATTTTTAAAAATAAATTTAAATGTCTTTTATGTATTTTTAATGTTTATAATGCAAGAACTAAATCAATAAATAAAATGTAATAATGTTAGAAGGAAATAAATAAAAGAAGTTAACTGATAAAACAAGTCAGATTTCAAACAAAATGCAAACTAAATCAAAAGAGCAGATCATAACAAAACTAAAAAATGAAGTAGTTTATCATTCTCACCCATGGAAACTCAAAAAGTAAATCAACGAAATTGGAAAATATCACCAAAAAAAAAAAAAAAAAAATTACAGTCAAGCCTTGTTATATAAAAAAAAAATGGTTATATGGAAAATCTGGTTAATGTTTTTCCCCATTATTTTAATCATAGGTTTTGTTGCAAAATTGTAGACACACACACATATATATGTTACAGCCAAAACCTGAAATGGGCCAATTTATGATCTGGCTGGCCATTTCATGAACTGGCCATTATTGCTTCACATTGATCAGCCAATGGGCAAATTCAATGGCCATTTCACGATTTGGCCAGCAAGTTTGCCAATTACACAGCAGGTTGTTATTTTAAAATCTGCATCAATTCATTGTGCTCTTGGTAGTGTAACTGCATCGGTTGTAGCCTTGGCTGCCGGATGTTACTTGTAGTGATGTGTCAGCAAGCATTGGTTAATATAATTATGTATAAAACAGCCATTATTGTAACATTTTGATGCTTGTACTACAAGACCTACCTTCTAACAAGAAAACATGCATACAGAAATCTATACCTCCAGAGCAAAGGTACACAACATTTGGCTGGACAAAGTAGAATAAACAATTTCAATGTCAAAAACATCAGGTATTGACCAACCTGAAATAGCCACACTTTGGATTTTGGCTGTAACACACACACACACATATATAAATATATATATATATAAATGTATATTATATATATGTATATTATATCATTCAACATTATATATATATATATATATATATATATATATACTATCAACTCTAAATAATATTTACCAGCCTAACCAGGCAATTATTCTGTCTAGTTTACCTACAAACCAACCAGAAAAGGGTTTGAATGTATTTCCTACACGTACCACAACTCAATGCCTATGTATTTATTATTGATAAATAAGACTAGCTTTCAATACAAAAATATTTGATCTAGATAGAAGAATGCTTTCTTTTCTGTGAGGTGTTACTAAAATGTCATTTACCAATATATTAAATGTTGACAAGAGTATAACCACACAAAAAGAGTTATTTTGAACATTATATATAGTGAACAAATTAAGTCTGTTCCTTGCATTCCTATATAACATAGTTTGACTGTATTATAGACAAATTATTATTTTAAAAAAAATATGTTAAAACATGTAAGAAAAAAACAACAACTTAAAAGTTATCCTAACAATGACCTGTATAAATAAGCATGAAGAGTTTATCAGCTACAACACTATATACTAAGCCCATACCCATGAAATAAATGAGGAATCAGTGACCAAGAAATATGGAAGAGCTCAAAGGAATATTTGTCAACTTGTTCTATTACACCTGAAATATTTCATTATAACCCTATCTATATTTCATAATGGCTCAATATTTGGGACATCACTACATCTAGTTCAAACATTATTTGTATTTATATTGAAAGACCTTTGTATTATTCTTTCCTTTAACCCCTCCATGCATACACAGATCGCAGATGGCCATAAACAGTCATTTGTATTAATTATTTCTTAAAATTGCTCCTAAATAATATTTTTGGATGCTAATATTTAATTTAATAACACAATAAAACTTTATACAACTTTGTTTTTAAGCCTAGATTTCAAATAAATGTCAAGAAAAAACAAACAGCTGAAAAAGCAAAAATCATGATATGAAATGCTCTTCAAAATACAAATCAGGTTTCAGGTGAGAAGTCAACAAACATGTGAATCAGATTATTGACAAGTTCAATCTAAACTCAGAGAGTCTAGTGTTGATTGAAGGCAACTGTCTCATCAACTAGAAGCTCCAGAGTAAATAACTACACTCAAGTGAGTCATTGTTACAGTACACAGTAGGCAAATAGTAGGTTAGTGACACATTGACACAGAAGAATGAAGACATTTTTTTTTTAGTTTCTCTATTAAGATTGTCTGACTATCCAACATAAGAACTTGTAGACAGTTTTATTTTCCTTTAAATTAGAAGTATGTGCAAATATAAAATAATGGAAACCTACTTTTGAACTATTTACAATGAAAAGTAAAGTTGGCACAATATTTCAAAAGAGGACACAGGGAGATTAACTCTCAGATATTAAGTTAGCAACTTTTGAATATATATGTGACTTCACTAGTAAGTGACCTGAAGATTTACTTTGTAGAATATGAGTAGTGATGATTTCTTTGGAAGGTGATTTCTCAAAAGAGAACTATTCACTCAATTATAATGCAAAAAAAAAAAAAAAAAAAAAAAAAAAAATTGAGAAAAACGTTTTTTTCCCCAACTATTTCTTCAATTAGGGTTTTTGTTTTTTAAAATTATGAGAATTATTAAGAGAAAAAAATTGAATAAAAAATCTGTTATATTATAAATTTCAGACATCAACATAATCATAATAAAGTTTTGATCTTTTCATTGAAAATATTGGAAGTGAGAGATCCTATATAAATGAGTAAGGCAATTTACTAGTACATTTTTTTTATAGTGAAATAAAACAATGCCAATTTTTGTAAAATTAATCATTAAAAATAATACTGAGATTTTGAATCCAGCTAATAGAATAGAATCTTAATTTAGTTCAAACTAAAAGTCAGCACTAAAGTCATCAAAACCCAAAAATCAACACTAAAGTCATCAATCAGAGTCAAACTTCTGACCCACTTTAAAACTAAAGAACATGTTTTATCTTGCTTGGAGTAAAAGCTAGTATTTTGGAAATGACTAATTCAACAACTAAAATATTATTCAACTAAACATAAGCACACATGACTATTAACTGCTTAAAGAGAACTTTGTCTTGCCTAACCATCTGCTTACAAATTTTGTTTGTAATACAGTTATCAACTAACTGTGCTGAGACTGAACTACTACATAGAGATTATTAATAACTACAAAATATTTCAGGTTATTGCATTAGTGCTTTGTTAGAAAAAACAAAAACAAAGTTCAAGTAAGTGTTATAATAGTTTGAAATCAATAACAAATGAAAAACAAAAACAAAGAAATCTGAATTGCAAAATGTTTCTTTTTCTCCAAATCTAAAAGAATTGAAATCAAAATGAATGCTGAAATGTATGAAAATAAACTATTTCATGCAAGCAAGTTGTTTTTTTTTGTGCACACAAATGTTAACTTTAGGAAACACTTAAAACAACTAAATGCATGGATATGTTACCTGAAGACCTGCCGGCTTTGTTGCGGCCTTAGAGATGGAGGTTCAAGAAATATTTAAAGCAAGCCACAAAACATCAGATAAACTGTAGTGATCTACTATTATATGATGTCCATAAAACTCATATGCATTTACTCTTCCTCATTTTCTAGAGATCAATTAATATCATGAATCATGTTTGTATTTTTTCGCTATATGTTACACTATTTAGAGAGGTGTACTAAGCTATTTTTGTTGACTGCAAAATCTCTGAAAACTGTCAAAGCTTTAACTAAATTATAACTTTATTATAAAAACAGATTTTATGGTGTTCTACATTTGAATATTAACAAGCAAGACAAATAACATATTGTTAAAATAAAATGCTCAGATTGCTCCAAGAGTCACTGACAGAAACTCTACCAAGCCTAAAGTATTATTAATGTACAAAAAAACAACACAGCAACAAAAAACAAAGGCTGCTTGTCTTGAAGTTGCATGCAAGTCCAACTAAAAATAGCTTGGTAATATTAATACAAAATAGAACACAATCAAAGGGAGGGCATCATGAGTTACTTTGGTCTCTTAAGTCAAAACATACACAATTTATTCTCTCAGAATACACATTTTCTGTTTAGAATGTGACATTGCTACAGTGCACCAAGTAATGTAAAGGTCAGCCTACTACACCAGTGCCAAACATTCATCATGCTACAGGATGATACATTTGCCTTAATGATAACCAGTAATAACAACAGATTAAAAATACAAAACAGTGAAATAAGATCATCTATGTAAGCCCTTTTTAAAGATACAAAAAGTTGAACTGAAGATAAAAAATGCTTTTATGCTAGCTATACTGATAATAGCTGAAAATGACAAGAATATCAATGAATTGAAATATGTACCATTTGTAAAAAAAAAAAAAAATAACTAAGTAATTGGTCTAAATAAGCAAGTAGGAATTACATGTATTTTGATTAAATCATAGTGTCTGCTTGAAAGAGCATTTTTAATGAACAAAATTATTAAATAGGTTATAAAAACCCATAAAGTTATATAAAATAAAAATAAAAGATATAATAACATAGCACTTTCATCAACAAATTACCTAACTTCCTATTCAATTCTAAATCCCGTCATTTAAATACAACTAGCTTTGATTTGTAAAACTATGCTTTAATTTCATACCGACCTGCACGGAACAACACAGCCAAATTAGGTTGAGATGCCACTTCGGCCATCGTTCGGCCCCCTTTGCCCAGAGCAACGGATGAGCTTGAAGTGGTAGATGATGGGGACGAGGAAGGAGGGAGTGGGTGCACAGGAGACAGGACAGGAGATGGGGACATGGGGGCAGGATGAGGAAGCAAAGCTGCTGCAGTAGAACCTGTTTTGTTGACTGAGGTTAGTAACATCCAAGAGAAACACACAAGAACAAACAAAAGGAAGCTTGCAACAGAAGGAGTTCATTGAGAAAAATATTTCCAATGATCTTAAAGTTTTATAACTAAAAAACTTTCAGTATTTACTTTTCAGAGAAAAAAGTAAGTTTTAAAAAGAAATTTTGTCAGCTCTTTGAAAAAAAAAAAAAAAAAAAAAGTTACTTAATTTCTTTCAATAAAAAGTCTTGAGATTATAATTATTAGATTGCCCTATTAAAAAATAAATAAGAAAATGATAGGTTGAGATCTTTCAATGAAACCCAGATAATTTATTATCAACATTTATTGTTTAGAACATAAAATGTTTAAAAAAAAGTAACAAAAAAAAAAGCTCCCTTAAAATTTAAAAAACTATTAGATCTATCTAGGCTATAATAAAAATGTTTCATTACTTAATATGCAGCCAAATTTTGGAAAAATACATTTTAAATAAATTATATATATACCAATTCTACTTTAAAAATAAACAACAAGAAAAAAAACAAGAAAAGAACTAAATGTCCAGACAAATATTTGGTCCAAATGCTTGTATTTGAAAGGCAAAGTTGCACTGTGTAATAAAGATTGTAGTTCATTATGTTTCCACAAAATCTAAACTAAATTGGATATTTCAAACAAGTAGGAAATATAAATGCCATATTAAAGCACGACCCAGGAGCGGATTAAGTTAGCATTGGGTTTATTACTGAAATATCTTTGTAGAAAAAAAACAAATTAAAGTATAGAATTAGTGGCAGTACCTTTGCATTATTTAACCGACTAGACATTAAGGAGCCCTGAAATACAAGAGGAAGTGCAGCTCTTAATCTGCCAGTCCTGAAGGAGGACAATTCAATAGCACAGGTGCAGGCTAGGAATCTAAAAAAAAAAAGCTTGCTGAATAATCATTTGGAAGTTGTTAAATACTCTGTAAATTGCACACGCTCTCTAGATTTCATGTTTGCTTTTGAGCATCTACTTCAGAACAGATGAATATGCTAGCTGGTGCACTCAAAAGTGTAGAGAAAAATCTAATTCTCAAAGAGAGGGCAACAAAAACAAAAGCAAGAGATATAAGCTTAAAGAGAAAACACACAATAGTGCACAAACATCTTTCGTTTGATTTCTTTTTAAAATAAATCTAAAATATTGATATTTTTTTGATTTCACTAAAGGCCAGTGCATATAAGGCTCAATAACTGTATGTATTATGCTTAGAACTAGTACATATCAGTCTAAAAATGGTACATTTGAAGTTAACTACAGCTAAAAGTGTATCAGTTATGGGTATAGATAGAAAGACTACACAACAAATAATGATCTGTTGAAAGCCAATGTGGAAAGTATAGCAGCAAAGCTAATGTTTGAACACAACAACTGAGCTGGGTGAGGCAACTATCCTGAAAGAGAGATGGCCATATTCTGAAGGCTAATTTTCTGGCCATCTTTAAGGAGGTTGCTCTCAGCTCAGGCATCAGGTTGCTCTTATTGGCATAAAGAAGATCACTAGAATAGCAGTTTAATGTCTTCTAAAAGAGACAGTTGGAGAACTCTTACAAAGACTGGAACACATACACAAAGAATATTGAAGAACATAGCATACAATAATAAAAAAGAACTTAATTAACCCCAAAACAATTTGTCTAACTCAAAAGTGATGAAATTTATGTCCTGACTAGGTCTGCATAGGTGCAAATAGCAATGCACTCATTCTAAGTCTTCAGACTCAAAAGGAAATGATGTATTATTAGTTTGATAATAACAAATGTTGGTCAAGTGCTTCAAAAGAGTTAATTTAAAAAAAAGTATTACCATAATTTAAAATGTTTAGTTCTAGATGTAACTGCAGCTTTATCTAAATCCAATAGATTTCATACATTGCCTAAGTAAAACAATAATATATTTAAAAACAGACTTCATAGCTTGATGAAGTACAAATCCACAATAAAAAGAAAAAAGTCATTTAGTCACTTGGGTATTGAAAATAGGCATATATCTCAAAGAAAATGTGAGTGAACACACAGGTCAATTTTTCAATTCTAAGAAAGAAGTATCAAACAACTGAACTGCAAGATTGAGGACCCCAAAACTACTTCAAGACTACAAGAGAGTGAAACTGTTTTGAAGTATATTAGTAAAGGAAGTGGGAGGAACTACTTACAACAGAAGTGCACACATACAAGCAGATAGTCATCAACACTCCAATGCTGTACTAGTCTAGAAGAAAACAAAACAGGTACTAAAAAACGTTCAGAAAAATTGAGGGAAAATTACAAGCTATCCATTCGTGTGCACACACAACATTGTACTCAAGAGAACAATTAGTGCCATTCAGTCACAAAGTGCCCTCCCTTTTTTTGCCCTTCCATCATGCACCCCTCTTAAAGTTTCATGCCAAACTTAAAATCATTTCTAGCTCTGAGAGTGCAGTTTTTTTTTTTGACTTATTAAAAAAAAAAAAAATCCAACCACATTCAATTGCCAATTGAAAGCTGTTTATATGAAAAAAAAAATGAATGTATATACTGGTTTATATAGATATATATATTACCATTATGATCACCTGGAAATCAAAGAATGAAAGTTTAATATTTTGGTTTTTAAACTGACCAATAGTAAGGAATAGTCAAATGTTCTTTAATTGAAAAGAGAAGGTACAAATCTTCTACAATTGAAAAGAAAAAGTATAATTGTTATATAACTGAAATTTAAAAACAATATCCTGATTATTGATTTGCAAGTTTAATTTTAGTTGTGCAATTTTTAAATTTATATGAAGGTTAATTTAAAAAAAGTGAAAGAATAATTCTCAAAAAGTTTGAATTGTTAAATTTGGCATGAAAGTAGAAACTTTTGATGCTGCTGAGTAAAAAAAAAGTGATGGGCAAAGCGAGGTAAGAGCACTTAGGAAAAAAAACAAACTTACTGGATGTCCACCCTTTGATCAAGTTGGTCATAGAGGAGACAGTGTGGTAGGGGTTGTATGCCTGCCAGTGGTAAGAGGGGGAGGGGGAATGGTGTGATGTGGATCAAAGGTTAGGGAATAGAATTGGAAAAAAAAAAAGAAAAAAAATTGAATTGAAATTATAAAAAATATAAAATCTTAGATTAGAAGATCAAAATGAACATAGTTTTTATCTAGTTGAAAAACCTGCACATATATGTCAAGAAGTGAGCAAATAAATAAATAAATAAATACAATATATATATATAGTTTAACCCAATAGCTCCGATTTCTGGTTCGGAAAAGCCTTAATATACCCAAAGCAAAGAGGGATAAAAAAATTCTTAAAAATTAATATTTTTTTTAAATCTAATACTAATAAATAAATAAACAACTTTAAAAATAGAACATGTATATATATACTTTTTATACTTTTAAAATATTAAAAAGCTTCAAAAATACCCATTTTCCTAAGCGGGGGCTTATACACTAGAGCCTGTTTTTATGAAAAATTTATTTAAAAGCGATACACATCTGGTTTTCACTAACAAAGAGTCATAACAGTTCCATTCTCATTCTAAACAAGACATGATAAGCTCTTCTTATAGGAGAGTTTAAAAAAAATGATGCCAGCGTCCCAATGCATTCTACTACAGCAGGAATCAGCCGCAAATGACGCACCATACTAAGGTAGGAGCTATTGAATTAATTAATATATGTTGACATGAATTTCCAGCTGGCATCCTCCAGTCTTTAAAGACTTGCTGAACGTATCAAGAATGTACATGAAAAATATTAGTTTATATATTCACACATACAACTCCTGTGGAGTGTTTGATCTCCCATCAAGCGCCTCCCCAGGTGGCGGATAGGGGAATGCCCTCCAGATATGGTGGGTACCGGGGAAATAAAATACCCGGGGTGGACCAAAATCAAACCTGCTGCCTTGCAGGAAGTGGAGGGATCCACAAAGGCTAGGGCACCTTACCAGAAAATAAAGGCAGCTATCCAGAGAGCTGAAAGGGGCAGCCCCCCAGATGGTTATGCACAGGGCTAACAACTCTGTCATATAAAAAAATACTGTTACGAAAGCTTCTACACACAAGAAAACCCGGACAGATCTCAGCGGAAAAGGTCCTAGGCCTGGAAAAGGACATGACTTTTGTTTTGCGACATGGAACATGCTAAGCCTTTATAGAGCAGGTGTGCTAGCCAACTTACTGACTACGTTGGGCAGGTCACCTTGAAAGAATGTCAGATAACAGAAGAGCGAAAATCATATACAGGCAAAAACCAAAAGGCAGACAACCCAAAGGCAGACCCCAAATGCGATGGATTGATGATGTAGAAGCAGATCTGCAACAGCTTGGGGTTAGGGTGTGAAGATGAAAGGCCCAGGAAAGATCTGAATGGAAGGATGTGTTGAAGCAGGCCAGAGCCCTCCATGGGCTGTAGCACCACTGGGATGGATGGATGGATTCACACATACAAACATACACATCACTATGAAATCTACAAATGACAATAAGTTAGTATAGGTCAATGTAGTGATCATATAACTGATCTTGTTTATCATTGGCCGCATGAACAGATGAATTTTACATCTTGAAAGAAACTTGACTTTACACTGACTTCTAGTTAGTGTATAGAATATAAACAATCAAGCTCACTAGAAAACACATTTTGAAACTAAAGCATAAAGCAGACTATGTCAGGTTTATATGAGTACATAATACACAACCAGTCCCACTTAGTAGAAGCTCAAAATTAGAAATTTCCATATTAATTAAGAAATACAAAGTGAAGACAATATCAATCTACCTGTGGACTTGAACAGATATAAACTGATAGGGGTACCACTATTTGCTTATTACACAGATTTAGTCCCAGAAGCAGATCAATACTAGGTTTAAAACAGAATTTTAACAACAGTTGTGATAGTCTCAACACTCTAAAAATATTTCATCTGATGATCTAAATATCAAGCTAGACCATCATTGTTTTTTTTGTTCAAAATTAATGAAACAGACTTTTAAAATCAATCTTTCAATAATCTAATCCCTTAACTAATTGAAATTTGAAACTGATGTTTACAATATGGTCTTAGGACAAAATAAGATAAAAAGCCAACAGTTCAAATCCTGACTCATAAAACAGCTGCTGCTGAGGTGAAGAAAGCTTTGTATCAGATATTACAGGCTATAGCAGAAGATTTACAAACCTTGAGTAAGATCCTGCAGAACATGTAGAAAATAGAGCAGTCTAATTACATTAGAGTATATTTAGGCATTCACTGATCCCAATAAATATGTAAACAAATAATGAGAACAAATTTCATAAGAGCATAAATGTTATGAATAAAAGCATGGATTAGTCAAATATATGAAATGTTACAAAGAACTATACTAATACATCAAAAGTAAACAAAGTAGATCATTAGATTGAAGAGTTGTTTTGTTATATAAAAAAATACAAATAAACAATATATCACTCTGCATTAAGGCTGTTGAAGTATTTGAAATTCCAGCAACCAAAAGCTGCAATATAAATAAGTGTCAAATATTACTTATTACTATCTGCATCTCTTTATCCATTGGCCAATATATGAATCTCCAAAGTTCATTTCTATTTAATTAATAAGAGCAATGTTGTTTACAATCAAGTGATTGGGCGTGCTACCCAGCAGTGCATTTGTTAACACCATCATCTAAAGAAAAAAACACAAAATTAATTGTTAATTTCAGAAGTCTGTAGTTGCAGGGAATTTCCTGACCTGAAGTATTGGTATACATTATGTATTTCACGGTTTGTTGGATTCCTCTGCTAAATAAGAGCACAAAAAAATATATTTGCAAATGGTAGACATCTGCAATCTTAAGGTAATTCAGAACATTTGAGCAACAAACAACTTCAAATAGAAAGAATAAAAAATAAAACGTTAGACTGAAACAAATAATGAGACAAGGCACAGTAGAACTCTTTCTAAAAGAAAAGAAAATAAAACAAAATTCAAGAAAAACAAGTTTCAACAAAGAAAAAAAATTGCCAAAAGTTTCCAGTTGATAATCAACTGTTCATAAATACACAAATATAACACAGAATTAATTTAAAAAAAAACAACATTTAAGGCCTCATGAAAGCTGATGATAAATCCTCTTCTGTCCACCAATTAAGTAGAAACAATGTACAGCACTCTACAGCCCACCATTCCCACAGTGTTAGAACATGGGTGAGAATAGAGACAAACTACTACATAAGGTGGCCAGCTAACAACTTACGAAGTAAATTCCACCCACTGTCAGAACTGCTGGCTAAAGTTATTTCTGGGACCTGAATAAATGTTCAACAAGAGTATTAGATTAAAATGATCAAAAACAAAGGAAACAAAGAATTCAAATAAATGTTCAACAAATTAGTTGAACTCACTTATCTAAATAGATATCTTTTACAGCCAAGCATCCTACAGGCCTTATTGAGAGATGAAACACAATTACAGAATTTTTAACTCTGTAATGAAATGTAATGCCCAAATTAAAAAAAAAAACAAAAATTGTTTCCTTCAATAAATGTGACTACTAGTGTACTTCTGAATAAAGCCTGTTTCTTAAAGAAATGATTGAAATTAGTAAACAATAAGGTTACCATATTCAACCAAGTCAATGAATGTCAAGGCAGAGTATAATGGAATTGACAATCTTTTTAATTACTTTCTTTATAAACAGCTAGAAAACACAGTTTATAGCCATGCAATCGATTTACTGAACTTACCTTCTTTATTCTTTAATTCACTGAATTAATTTTCCTTAAATGCTATCAGCTACTTTGAATTGTGTGAACGATCTGAATCCAGATCTCCAATACCAAGTAAGAAAACAAATTACAAAAAAGGATTACATTACTGCTTGGCCACCCATTTCCCAGAAAATGTTTAATTGACAATTGACATAGAAGCCCCTTTTCCCTAAAAAATTTGTTGCAGCTGGATTCACAATGAAACATTTAGTCAAATCAAAATGTATTGATCTCTAAAGCCTGAGTGGGCATTCTTTAGTAATGGTAGGTGTTATGTCCTTCATAGCTTCTATATCACATTATAATCCATTCAAGAGAAAAATTGTTACTGACCACCAAATTCTCCCACATATGCAAATACTGGACACAATGTTTTGAAAATAATCACATTATAAAAACATCCTGTATATTTCAATATTGCACAAACACAATGGATTTCAGATGTGATAGTTTGTCTACAATTATTGTTACACCAATCTAGTCATTCAAACAAGGTCTGACACTGCATTCAATAGTCTACAGGGAAGTTCAGACTGCGTTCTAAGCAATGATAAGGTTTCACTATCTAATGCTAGTTCTGTGACATGTTTCTTTTCATTGACATCTCTGTTATGCTATTTGCTGCTAAAGTGAGGCTCTTGCCTCAATGGAATGTCAATATTGACCAAGTTGAATATCTATCAGAATTGAGTTCTTCCAACACTGCTATGTGTCAGTGAGGTGTGGACAGCTTTGAAAAGACATGACAAGAAGATTCATCACTTAAACTGACCTACCTCAGAAACATGGAAGAAAATGACTGACATAACTGTTTACAATAGTCAATGAACTATGCATGACTATGTTTCTGAACTCAGTAGGCAGACTATATACAAAGAATGGATAACTCCAGTATTTCAAAATAAAGGATTATCTTTGGTCCAACATGTCAACAAAAAATGTCATGCAAGGAGGCCAGAGAAAACTATTCAAAGATACTCTCACAACAGCTTTCAAATCCAATTTAACATAAATGTTTCATGACTTAAAAAAATTTTTTTAAAAGAATTAAAAAAAAATTTATCCCAATATCATGATAGAGAAATAATCAATGACCAAACTAACTTGAATATGTTAACCCTAAAGAAACATGTGGTCTAAACTTACAAAGTCTCCATTTATTATAGTGAATTTTTTCTAAGATCAAATATAGTCATTAATATTTGAGGGTTTGAGATGACAATAAATTTGTGATAATAAAAATAATAATCTTTATTTTCCATGAGGAAATTTGTTTTATAAATAGCTCTATGAAAAACAGTCTTGATGGTTTCAGCATCACAAAATTTCTAATGACTATGTGATTAATAGTCTTATTAGACATAGAAGAGATCACTTGGTTGCAGATGGCTATAGAACAAGACAGCTGGAGATCACTTAAAAAGGCTATGAGATACACCTTTAAGTCCAAAAGAAAATCCAGTAGGACAGCCGTAGACAGTGAAAAGAAAATCGACCACCGGCAGAAAATGGATGTGGCAAAATATGTAGCTAAATATGTAGCTAACTATGTAGCTAAATATGTAGCTAAATATGTAGCTAACTATGTAGCTAACTATGTAGCTAAATATGTAGCTAAATATGTAGCTAAATATGTAGCTAACTATGTAGCTAAATATGTAGCTAACTATGTAGCTAAATATGTAGCTAAATATGTAGCTAAATATGTAGCTAACTATGTAGCTAAATATGTAGCTAAATATGTAGCTAACTATGTAGCTAAATATGTAGCTAACTATGTAGCTAAATATGTAGCTAACTATGTAGCTAAATATGTAGCTAAATATGTAGCTAAATATGTAGCTAACTATGTAGCTAAATATGTAGCTAACTATGTAGCTAAATATGTAGCTAAATATGTAGCTAAATATGTAGCTAACTATGTAGCTAAATATGTAGCTAAAGCTGCATAGACATGTGAAATACTGCATTGCTAATTAATCTTCAGACTAGAAGTCAAGCCTTTTTATTATATGTACACTTAATAGTATCAATTAAGAAGAAAAAAATTAGCAATATGATTGGTACTAAATGTCAACCATTCATTACTAGTCGCACACTTGTAGAAATATTATTTCCATTTTGTAATTGGTAGCTGACATTTATTAAGACAAGATATTCTTTGGGACCTTTTCTTTTTGCAGGCCTTTACCGCAAGCATAAAATAAGTTATCCATGCATAGCCATAACAACATTTAAAAAACTGATAATAGATACTGATTATAATGACTTACATTAGTTACAGACAAATGAGAGTCATTTCTACTGCTGGTGGTAATCAGAGAAAGGACATCACGCTTGGGTTTCTCCCTGTCCCAGAACACACAGCACAGCATGGCCAAGGTCTGAACATCTCGACTCTTTGTGTAGTGATCCATCCTAGAGACAAGACAGCAAGTGTCACTTTCATTACAAAAGAAAAAAGAAATATTAAAAGAAATATTATTTTAAACACAGACAGAGGATCTGATCTGTTATGAGCCACTAGTAACCAATATAAAGTTCAAACTTAAATTTGTCAGACTAAGTACTCAAAAACACATCTTCACACCTTAGTGTTATGACCATAATAATAGCTGAGTCGAAAACCATGTCCGCTTAGTATGGCTTTAATACACTGAATGACTACACAACACACTTTTCATGAACACATTCTTACAGACAAGCTACAAGCACATGTAAACATAAGAACGACAACCAATACAGTATATAATTTTCATAACACTTAGTTATTACAACAAAAATCAGCAGTTATTTTATTCTAATCAAATGAGATTCCATTCCAATAAACCTGTTAATAAGGCAGTTTTATGATACTAATCAAAAGATTCCATTTCAATAAACCTGTTAATAAGGAATTTTTATGATACTAATCAAAAGATTCCATTGAAGATGAAGGACCTAGAAAGTATATAAAAGAGAGCATGAACAAATCAGTGATGGTAAACAAAACTTAAATAAAATTTTGATTAAAATACATACATTTTTTTTAATAGAGGTCTCCCAAAAGGTCTGAATGCCCATGGAGCTCCATCCTCGAGGTTTGGTGAGGGTCTTAACTGTTCATGTGTCATGTGATCAACTAGCTGCCATAACTAGAATCACAAAACAAGAAAATATGTTAAAAAATACTTTTTTAAAGGAAAAGCTTACCAATTAGTTCGGAGCAGTCATATAACTAAATTTGTAATAGATCTAGACTAACAATAAAAAAAGCATTTATAAAAATAAATTTTATAAAAGGAGGGGGGGGGGGGGAAACGACCTGTAAATTACATTTTCTTTCCCTTGTTTGAGATACCAAACAAAACAAAAAGTAAATTAACTAATTGTTAAATTTTTTATTGATTCTTGTGTTTTCAGGTAAAAGAATCAATTGTGCAAAATTTCAGCTTGATCCGAGATTGGGTACAAATTTTTTACCAGATAGAGACAGAGGGAGTTGATATAAGCTTTGTAAAAACACAAATAATTGAAAGTTAGTCTAAAATAGTTGTATAAAATAGTTGTTGGAGTAATTATACTGACTAAAAAAAACCTCTTAAATATAGAATTACTGAAAAAACTCTTAAATATAAATGACTGAAGTACCTGTATTAAATCATTCCTTTTCATCTTTGAGGCCACCTCAGCATTTTGTTTGCATGTACCATGAAGGTCATCAAGATCAAGTCTGCCAAGTGAAGCAATACTTTAACTACAATAATTGTTTCTGTTGAAATGCCAACTACGTAATACACTTTTGTGTGCAATATGTAACATATGAACATGTTTACAATACCAATCACCTTTGAGAGTTCTATGTCTCTAACATACTCCACCAGACATATTTAATGTTTATACCTAGTGCCCTGTTTCATGGTAAATGTGCCCTTTGATGTACACCAGCAATGGGACAAGCAACTTACTTGTAATGTTGACCAGCATACTTGGAAATATTGTTGATGGGAGAAATGTCATAGATTTTGACACAGCCCACTTTATGCATCTTTTTGCTAGCTCTGTCTGCTTCTCTTTCTTTCTCATGCCTACCCTCTCTGTCTTTTGATCTAGACTTTTGATGTGAACGATGGTGTCTACTTTTAGTTGTCTAAAGAAATGAGATAATAAAACACTGTGTCACAAATAAATAATAAATGAAAATCTAGAAGCAAGTCTCAATTCCGACACTAATGTTGATTTGATTGATTTTTGATTTGAGGCACATCGGCACAATTTAGGCCATGTCGTGCCTGCAGTCCCTTAAGGATCCCTCTCTCTCTAAACAACAAGGGCCAGATTCTATACAGTCATATCATTAAAATCAAGGTCTATTCACAGTTAAAATAGTAAAGGTAGTAAAAATTTAAATATTTGGTAAAAATCTAATGTAAATAGTGCATGTTCACAAATTCAGAAATCAGATCTTCGTAGATAGCCCCACTTCCCGGATGAAGCCCAGTACCTTCCCAGGGTCGACATTATCAAATAGTGTATTTAAATTAGTGGCTCTAAAATATTTCGCCCTGACATCCTGGTATCTGGGGCAATCAACGA
Source organism: Biomphalaria glabrata (assembly GCF_947242115.1). Taxonomy (NCBI): domain Eukaryota; kingdom Metazoa; phylum Mollusca; class Gastropoda; family Planorbidae; genus Biomphalaria; species Biomphalaria glabrata. The sequence continues at coordinate 23,438,796 of NC_074717.1, forward strand.
GGATATGTTCCAAGGTGAGGCGAGAGTCACAGTACTCACAAAGTGGGGGCTCCTCTCTCTTCAGTACAAAAGAGTGCGTGATGTAGGTGTGGCCAATCCTAAGTCTGGACATGGTTGTGCTACCACGCCTTGTCAGACCCTTAGATGTGGGCCGCCACCTGACATCCGCCACAATCTGCCTGAGTTTACTGTGAGTCTCAGCCTCCCATCGGTTCTGCCACTCTCGATAGGTGGCAGAGGCAATACTTTGTCTCAGGTCCGAGTAGGGAATTTGGGTTCCTGACACCGCATGATTTAGGGCTCTCTTTGCTTCTCTGTCTGCGGCTTCGTTTCCCTCAATGCCAACATGGGAGGGAACCCAGATGAAGGTGACATCCCTACGGTCGGCTGTTATTTGGTCCAACAGCTTCAGGCTCTTATGTACCAATGGGATGTCAGTCTTCATCCGCCCCAAAGCTTGCAAAGCAGATTTGGAGTCGGAGCAGATTATAAATTTCTCCTTTCTGATGCTTTTACGGCCATAAGTGCAAGCAATATTGCGTGCAATTCGGCCGTAAAGATGGAGCAGCCATCGGGGAGTCTACGGGAGATTGTTTTATTCCGAAAGGAGCAGGCACATGCACCGACACTAATGTAAATGCAAAAGAGAGTTAACATTGCTTGACTGGAATGTTAGAGTATACTACCTGGCCAAATTGTGTCAGAAAACAGTTTATAGATTCTAAGCATTCTTTGTGTGGCAAACAAGAAACACGAAAAAATAGTTTGCACCAGAAACTGCTTACAATAATAACTCTCATTAAAAATGAGAGCATTTAATGATTCAATCAATAACAATGAAAAAGTTGACATAAGAACTATGAACCAAAGCAAATGTAAATCTGGCAGCTAGATGGTATTTTGAAATGCAATGATAATAATTAATATAAATGAAGTTTTAACAGAAAAAAAAAAATGTTAATCTTTTGAAGTAAAAAAATGAGTGAATAAAATATAAGATTGATATCGGATTGGATTGTGTCCTTAGTACAATTCTTATTTTATTTTTTTATATACAAATATAAACCTGCTCCAAGGACTAATGAATGACTAAAATACTGAAGAAACACTCCAGCATATAATTTTAGTATTTTAATCATATTCTTTTGAACAACACAATAAATGAATAAGTTTTCACTTTCAATCCTCACAATTACAATGAAACAATGAAACAGAATAATATCAATTTGTTTGACAAAGCAAAACTTCTATTTATACTTTTGTATATTCCAGAATCCCTTAGCAAGATTTTTCCTTTCTATCCTTTCTTAGAACTGATATCAGCCACTTTTGACATGACCTTAATTTCTGAATAATGCACCATTTTCCATTGACTTGAAATTTCTTGTCAAACCTCTGTTAAATTACCATCTGAACAAAATAAATTCCATAGAACTCCTCTTTTGTAGTCACTCAGCCAACCCTTATCAAACCGTAAACCATATCCTCTTTGAATGCCCCTTCCTAATCCACCTTAGGCAGACCCTACTTACACTACAGCCCAACATAACCAACATCCTGTACGGCAGTGCTGAACAACTGAAGCAGACAGCACAGTATTTTTCCTTGGCACAGTCTGCAAAAGAGCTCATAGCTCAGCAGCAATAAATCTGGCTGGAAGAAGAAAGTCACATCTAACTACTGTATCGGTTCGTGACACATTAGACCTCCTAGGACTTTGAGGTAAATTTGATGTTTCCATGTAATGACTATTTTACAGGGTTTCTGCACCAAAGTTAATATGAAATTCCAGGAGTTTTCCTGGAGATTTCCAGGAGAAATTATAAATTCCGGCACATATATATTCGTACAAAAATATAACAATAGCCAAAGTTGGTGTAATTTAGCTTGTCATTGCCGGAAGTGGTAAAGGATATAAGAACTCCATTACCTATAAAACGCTAATGGCATGCATCTCAAATAGCCTCTGATAATCAGTCAAACCCTGGGTGTGGCTCATATTCAGTCTGGTGGAATTGTTTTCACTAACAGAAGAAGGGGTGATGGTGAGTAACTGGCACATAAACCAGTAAGCTTCGGGCAGGAGGGGCTCATTAGCTATTGCTGGCTACCCTCCTAGGGGAAAAAAATCTTTGAATTCAAACCTCTGCTGCCTTGCAGCTATACCCAATCATGGGAAAGGTTTTGGGAGGAAAATCAGGAGCTGGCAACCCTAGGGCATTTAGAATTTATTTCTGCTCGCCCCAGCCCATCTTCTGATTTAATGGTGCTTTTTTTTTTCTTTCTTTTTCTATCTGTGAAATTCCAGGACATTCAAGGAGATATTTTTAAACTCCAGGAGATTTCTAGGACTTTTTTAGTTTTTTTAAATTCCAGAAGCTTTCCAGGAGATCCTGGAATTTCAGGAGGCCGAAGAAACCCTATTTCAAGATAAAATATGCTTATAATCTATTTTTATTTATTTGTTATTATTTCTTTGTTATTCCTGCATGTTGTTTTAACCCCACTTGGGGACCTCAGAGGACTGCCCACTGAAATATAAAACACAGGTCAAACTCTATTCAAACATGCATGTAACATTGCACTAACATAAAAGACTAATACCTTTTCTGTATAAAAACTGCTAACACTTAAAACTTCCTGGGCAGTTGCTGGAGGGCTGCCGTAGAACAATGACAATGAAGAAACAAAACTATTGGATTGGTTCCGCATCCACTGAGACTGAGGGTGACTGTAGGAGGCTAAATCTGACAAGGCTCTGAAATAATTACATTCTCAATAGAGCATTACAATCATAGAAAAAAACAACAACAATAACATTACAACTGTTTCTTAAGACAAAAGCTAGCATATTCCTTACCTTGGAGTTATTTCTGAGTCTTCACTGACTTTTTTTAAGGCTGCCGGAACATGAAACATGACTAAATAATCTGGGAATAATGATTAAAAAAATTAACTAATTTTATTGCCAATTTTAATAATACACGGAAACATGAAACTTTAAATAATTGAATAGAATAATAGTCAGTGTTGTATAATGTTCACAATAAAGAAAAAATGTTTGTTTTTATCTATATAATAAGGCTTGAATAAAAAGAAAAAAAAACAACATTAAAAATAGAATATATCTGTTTAAAAAAATATTTACTTTCAATAATTTTAGAAAAAAATAATTTCATAAACAAAACATTTTTAGAAAAAGAAAAAAAAAAGAAACACATTCAGATTTCACTAAAAAAAAAAAAAGAAAGTAATTCATTCTTCCTTTCTGAATGATACATAAATAGATCTTCTTGTATGAAAGTTTTAAAAAACTACTGTATTTTTCCTATTGTATTGTACTACATTAGTCATTAACAGTGTATGAATAAGAGTTATTGCGCTAATGTTAAAAAAAACAACCTTTTGACAAATCTACAAGGGTCTACTAAATAAATAAATTCAATAGAATTGAACAACAATGTTTTTGATTAAATGATAGCTAATAACAGTGTTAGTCTACCATTGGAACAGAAAGTAGCTCCACAGGTTCTAGGGAAAGGAATACATGAGTCATGAAAGCTGCCAGAAGGATACATAGGTACACTGCTCTGGCCAACTGGACTGGTAGGTGCACGCACTTTCTCCACCAAAAATTTTTTGTCTAATACTGATTTACGTTCTTCTCCCTGTAACACAGAAAAAAAGTTTAAATTTTTTAAATACAATTTTTAAAGAAAATATAACAAAACTTAAATTTGATTTTTAAGAATGAAACATTTCATCAAAATGTTAAAACTTGCTAGTCACAAGAAAAACTCTTACAAGAGTTGTGTTTTCCTGATTCACCACAAGGGATCCAGACTTTTCCATAACATTCAAGATTTGCTTAAAGCAATGTTTTAGGCAGTTGGTATGTTTTTTGACATGCACGGAACTTGTTTCATTAAATGTCTTGAGAAGAAAGCAAGAAGTAATCAGTTAATTACAAAACAACATAAATCTTTTAGCACTAAAAAAAATGGATTATTAGGAAATTGTGCTAGATTTTGAAAGAAAAGTTTACCATGGCGAAGGGTTACAGTGTCATTATTCTGTTAAGTCACATTGACAGTGTCTCATTATCTAGTGAAATTATTTTTTACTTTGAAAATATGTTGCAGTGACTCATTATCAAGCATTACTTGAACAGTGACAGTGTGTCTCATTATGGAGTGCTAATTTTAACTTGACAATGTGTTGCAGTGTCTCATTACTCTAGTGTTAGATTTACCTTGACAATGTGGTGAGTGTCTGACTAATCTAGTGCTAGGTTTACCTTGTCAATGTGTTGCAGTGTCTCATTATCTATATCTAGTTTTACCTTATCAATGTGTAGTAGTCTTATGGTCTAATTTTACCTTGTCAATATGTTGCAGTGTCTATCTAGTGCTAAGTTTACCTTGACAACATGTTGCTGTATCTCACTATCCAAATTAGTCTGAAGTATAGTCAAATGTGGTGGAACTCTGATTGGGTAGGTGTCAGGAAACAACATATGGATGTCCATGAAGTGTTGCTCTTTTACCAGTTTAAATGTCAAAGTTCTCTTTTCAAGATCAGCCTTCAAATTGTACATAGAAGAGTATATATAATACAATATGTCTGTCAAAGTCAACAGTTGTTTTATTTACTAAAGATTAAACAAGAAAGCAACAAAGGTCTGATGTTACACATAAGATGGTTGAAATCGAACAATGAAAATATATGTTACATTAAGTAAGAATATTTAATTATGTATAAAAGGCTGAATATAAAACAATATGTTATCATTTTGTTAGATAAAAAAAGCTTTTAAAAAGCTTTCAAACCCCATGGTATACTTCAGACTGTTAAATTAATCTATTTAGCAAATATTTAGAATCTTTTGAACAGAGACCACTGCTACATAAAGTTATACCTCAGCAGAATGAAAATGTTTTTATTTTTCTACCATTTTGTTAGCAATTTACAATGACTCCAATAACAATAATCTAATACTATAAACAAAAAGTTTCCAGATCAAAACAAATACCCAAGAAGTTTATATAGAGAGAATCTTAAGAATGAAAGATTAACATATGCCAAACTGAATGTTAGATAAGTCTGCTTGTGCAGCCTTATGCTCCTTCATAATGAATACAATTTTCACCTAATATACAAACGTACAAGTTACTTGAAAGAGTAAAAATCTTGGCCTACCAGTTCTAGTTTTACACCAGACATCTGCCCTATATCAGCACATTCTTCTTCTAATGTCATTGCTGACAACATGCTTGACATCATTGACAAATGAGAGCTGACATTAGGTGCTGAGGCACCGACCCCACTGGTATCACTTTTGGGGGCTATCAGCAATCTGTTGTCGGTGGGAAGTGTGTCTGGTTTTTTGTACAAGTCAAACAGTAAATTCTGAGGCAAGGGGGTAGAAAACTCTTGCTCAACAATTGCGTCCCCATTATCTTCTATGTCGTAGCCACATAACTGCATTAAAAATAAATTAAAATTAATAAAAAAAAAAACAATTTCTGTGACAAGGGGAGTAATTGAAGGTGTCAGCTTAGTGGATTTAAAAAATAAAAATCTGAATATTAAAAATTTAAACCTGTCACCCACTTACCACTATTTCTTCCCCTTAGGGGAGATTCTTTTTTTAATTTAAAATTTTACTCACTTCTTTCTTACTGAGTTCTATATATGTAAATGTACTTCTCAGGGTGGTATTTTCTTCTTAACTCTTTGACTCCGGAATTATTTTCCACGTTTGGACGGAATTAATTTTTATGGCCATTCAAAGTGAAAAGAATGCTTCAAATAAACTTTAATAACTTTTTTGTTTTTTATTAGAAAATGATATATTTAGTATCAAATTAAAAGGAATGCATGCCCTTTTGATATAGCAAAAGCAATTATTATAAAACAAAAAAAAATATTTTAATATTAATGTTTGAAAATTAAAAATAAAAACTTACAGACTGCGAAAAAACCTCCAGGATCTAGATCTAGACCTGATCTTAGAAAAAATGTATGGTCCATATTGAAAAAAACAATATTTTAATCATATTTCTCCATATTGTCACAAAACTTTATATAGAAAAACAGCTAAAACAGATAAAATGAAAATTTTGAGCTAATTATCGATGTCACTACTATTGGAAAAATGAAAACTGACCCACTTGGACCAGTCAACAGCTCTGGGTCTATACTAGGTCTAGGAAATATATTATGATCCAAAGTAGAAAAAAAATTATTATTTATGATATTTATATATATTTCCACATAACTTTATATTAAAACCATTTAAAAACACATAAAATGAATGTTCTGAGCTCATTGTCACCATCATCCAGAACATAAATCTAAAGAAAATAGAGCCTTTTTAGGACCCCACTCTTTCAAAAAATCTTTCACAGTAAAAACACATTGAAAGAAGGATGTTTATCAAAGGGAAACTATTTCAGATAATATTTTAAGCAATTAAAAACATATACGGGAAAAAAACAATGGAGAAAAAAAATTTCAAAACATCGATGTTGCCAGCTTTTATACAGCCTTATAGCTGTAAAAAATCAGCGTCCTTCCAGAGTCAAAGAGTTAATAAATAAAAAAAAAACATTAGATATCAAACCTTTTGCATAGATGTGTCCACTTTCCAAATTCTAAGAGTTTGATCCTTAGACCAAGTAATTAATTGATGATCTTTGACCCCTAAAAATAAAAAAATTTATAACTGCAAATACGTTAAGACTTTATGTAATCTGAATTCTACAAGATCAATAAAGGAAAATATAATTTCTTTAGGAATGTTACAGTATTACAATGACCTGTCATGATAAGCTATGTTCTAAATGCTGAGTACTTACCCTCTTGCTGCCTCCTCCACTGAAACTCCAGAACCACATCTTTGTGACCAATAAATGTGTGTACAGGAGACTGTTGGTTCCTAATGTGCCACAGGTACAGGTTGTTTTCCACTCGTCTCAGTTGAGGGACAACAACACTCACCACACCTTCACCAAAAGGCTGAAACATCAAACTTGGACAGATCACAAACATCAAACTTGGACAAGTCAAAAACACCAAACTTGGACAGGTCACAACCATCAAATTTGGACAGGTCACAAACATCAAGTTATATATATATTTGATTCTATATAAAATGTATAGTATTTCAGTTATTTATTTATGTTATATTATCTACAGGTTTTCTGACCCATCATAAGCAAATGTAATGTCTTTCAGATACTTCCTATATAAGAAATCAGCCTAATGGTCAATGATGAAATCATTAATGACTCAGAAAGCTTAATCTGAAATATTTTTTATTGGCCCTCTTGTAGAAATGTTTTAATATAATTCATTTTCTATATCCACTAACATTAATTCACTACAGATTTTTTTTAAAAATCTCAAATTTTTCACATGGCTGCCATTGTCATGTTGAGCATGAAGATACACGTGCCAAATATTCATTCCATATCTGTAACATCTTTTGTTGAAATTTGTTGTTTAAAATAACATAAAAAGATGTTGCTTTTTTTAAAAGAAAACATTTTTTTTTTGTAAATACAAGCTGATGACTAAATGCAGTTTTCTTCTACAGTAGATTAAAATAGACCCAGAGGAGACAATGGCTTTGTATGCATCAGATGTAAAATGTGCAGGTTACAAATGGGTTTGCGTGTCCATGTGAAACACTACACTCATCCTTAACCTTTGGAATCAAAGACATTGCCATTATTATTATTATTATTAGACTGAAACAAATAATCTTAACAGTATTTTTTTCTTACAGTATATGTTGCTCTCCATACAGGATTGCCAGAATTGATCATTGCTTCACACCTTCGTGGGTTGGTGTAGTCCCAAAACTGCATGGACAGTAAACATTTGTCAAGATCATCCAAAGAATTATAAATATACAAAACTAATAATTTAATATAACAAATCATAAAATATTTTTTTCTCAACTTTTTAACTAATAATCTAAAATACTAAGAACTAACCCGTATAGTACAATCTTGACTAGCTGTTACCAATTTATGCTGATCTACACTGCTCCAATCTAAACCATGTATTTTAGATGGGTGTGCTGATATATACTGAACTGGTGTATTCCCTTTCTAGGGACGAGAGAATCCAGTTTTAGAAAATAAAAACAATAAATGATTAAGTTAAGCAAGATTCAGAAGTGAAATATGTAAGTCAATAAGATATATGTCAACTAACATGTTTCTGTCAGCAACTTGGCCTTCTGATTGTGTTCTATAACAAATGTGCTTACAGCCACTTGAAGATGAGGATACAGTGTATATATTTGATTCTTAACACACACATAACAAGTAAGTAAAAAAAGGACTTTAAAAAAAAATGGTTTTATTAGTATAGTTATATCAATTAGTTTAGATCAGTTATGTAATTAAATTTGTAATAAATCTAGACTAAAATAATCTATCTGTGCAACAAAAAATATTTTTACCAATTGTTTCTGTTTAATGCAATTTCATGCGTTTAGTGCTTTTCTCACTACACTATGATCCTAATCACTTGCCTGGACCAGTTGGAAAGGGGTCGGGGAGAACGGGGTATCTCGATGATCGCTTTTGAAACGTTATAAATAAAAAAGGTGAACGACCTGAATTCAAACTTGAGAGTTAAAGCCTTCTCAGGCTTCTCAAGCCAACATGTAACCACTCTGCTAGTGAAGAGCTAATGAACATGGAAGATTGTATATTTATCTATTGTTTCTATAGTCTCGGCCAATTTCATGTTTGTGTTCACTAAGCCTTGGATGACAACCTATAAAGGGGACTAATTCAGCTTATACCGCCACTTCATAAAAGTAAAATTTCTTTACCTTGTTTGAGAATAATTAATGACCAATAGTTAATTAACTAGTTGTTTAATTTTTTTGTATTGATTCTTGTGTTGTCAGGTAAAAGAAATAATAGTGCAAAATTTCAGCTTGTTTCAAGATTGGGTCTGCGAGAAATAACATGTACAAACTTTTTACCAGACAGACAGAGTGAGTTGATATAAGCTTTGTAAAAAATATTTTTCCTTCTCTTAATAAAAAAAAAGTTTAAGAGCAGATGGCTTACTCTAGGATCCCATATTCTGACATCTCCATCATGTGTGGTCGCGAACAGATTATTGGTCACCTTGTTCCATTTCACTTGGCCTACACCAGCTAACAAAACATTGAAGATGTTAGCATATATATATTGAATGAATGGCAAGACTATGACATTAAGCAAGTAAAGCAATTAATCATTTAATGCTGTAAAAACATTGAATGAAAAGAAAATTCTGTTGATCACTGTTGTGTATTTATGTTCTTGTTGTGTGTTGTAAACTGATCTGTTCTTGTGTGTCAAAATTTCTTGGTGTTCAGGTCAGCTTGAGTGTGTGTGTGTGTACTGTGTTATCGTGAACTGTTTTGTCATAATTGTTCAATAAAGCCTAGAATCAAGACATGTCTTCCTGTAGTATTTTATTAGGTTACTACAATCACAAAGTGAACAATGAAGTAGAAAAAGAAACAGTTAAGAAAAAAATAATAATTTGTAATAAATGCAACTTACAAACAGCTTGAAATGTTTTGACAGGTTTCTTAGAATCTCTGAAACAAAACCAAATGACATTTAATTCAATTATAACAATTTTTTTTAACATCATAAAAATGAAAGTGTTGCTACAAGATGAAACCAAACAATAAAAATAAAATTAAAACATACCTGACATCCCAAAAATAAGTATATGTATCTAGAGAACAGGAGGCAACAACATTCACATCAAAGGGAGACCAGTCAACAGCACTGTTCAAAACATGAAACAAAACATAGTTATTTGCTGAGTTCAATACTTTCAACATGCTATTATTTTTAATTAGTGCTGCTAATCTAGGTTACAGGCACTAGCGGATCCAGAACCTTGGAGTGGGGGGGGGGGGGGGCGATTTTTTTCCAAACCCTAACCCTAACTCCCAGTAAACCCTAACCCTATGCATAAACGAGTGTACAGCACACACACACACACACACATATATATATATATATATACATATATATATATATATATATATATATATATACATACATATATATATATATATATACACATATATATATATATATACACATATATATATATATATACATATATATATATATATATATATATATATATATATATATATATATATATATATATATACATATATATATATATATATATATATACACATATATATATATATATATATATGACAATATAAAAAGCAGCATTTCTCAACCTTCGGCGAAAAACAAAACAACTGGGGCAGCGCTATAAGGTTCCATAGTGGGATTCGGGGTGAAGCCCCGACGCCAAAAGCATTTTCATGCATTCTTCACTGCAGAAACGCATTCTCCTGACATATACAGCTCATTATTCATAAAAAGGATTCGGGGCGAAGCCCCAACGCCAAAAGCGTTTTTTTTTGCATTCTTCACTGCAGAAACGCATTCTCCTGACAACTACAGCTCATTATTCATCAGTTGGGTTCTGACGCAAAAAGGACCTTTCAAATAATGTACTTGAAAAATATTCTAATATGATTTTATAAGCCCTTAATACATTGCAAATAAAACCGATTTGTTCCTTGAAAAGATAAGATACCCCACATATTTACATTTTGGCTTTGAGGATTGCCGCCGAAAAAGGAATTATTCGATAAATAATATTAAATAAAATGCAAGTATAAATATTGAGTTATAGTCCCAAATTTATTTAACTAGAAAAATATCAGATTGAGTAAAGGTTGGGAAAAGGCAACTATGAAAAGATTATTTGGGTTTAGAACTCATCTCAATCATGACTTTTATACTGAAAAATTTCGTTTGAATTCTAACTTTCTTAAAATAATTATGATAAATTCATATGAAATTACATAAACTCTGTCTGGAAATGGGAGGGGTGGTAGAGTGAAAACGATTAATCCTCGCTCCTTTAATAATTTCTGCTAAAGATTGCATTTGGCATTAAAGAATAGGGGTGGGGCGACTCAGCTAATTTTGCTCACAAACAATGATTCTCCATAAAAATAGGACCGCCCACCCACCCCCACTCAGAGGGCTAGAGTGGGGAGGGCAGTACATGCAATCACCCTCCCCCCAACCCCACCGAATCCGCCGAGATACCAGAAGGGGATGGACATAATATACAATTTATATATTAATTGAATTAATTTTGTTCACAGACTATGATTTCTCCATAAAAGTAGGACCCCCCCCCCACTCAAAGGGTTTAGGTGGGAAGGGCAGTAGAGGTATTCGCCCCCCCGCCCCCCCCAAACAAATCGGCTAACAGGGAACGACATAATATAAAGATCGGTTAAAATATTAATAACAAGTTTTAATCATATAGATATTTAATTGATTGTGTTAGCAAGCTCTGATTTGTACAAATAAATTGGACCGCCCCCCCACTCGAAAGTGTAGGGGGGGGGGGGGGCGGGATTGATACCATCGCCCCCTCCCGACCCCACCAAATCGGCCAACATACTAGAGGGGGGGGGGGGGGGCGAAATAATCTAAAAATAGGTTGAAATATAAATAATTAGTATATATCATAAGTAATAAATTTGTATACAAATTGTGTGAATTCTATACTAAAATTTATCCGCCCCTCCTCCCGAGAAGGGGTGGGGGGGTCGGCCAAGTGGGGGGATCTGCCAGTGGTTACAGGAGGTGTGGGATCTGAGTGGTAAAGGGCTTGGCTTCTGAACCAAGGGGTACTGGGTTAGAATCCTGGTGTACACTGGGATTTTTAATTTTGGGATCTTTAGGGCGCCTCTGAGTCCACCCAGCTCTGACATTAGTTGGGGAAAAAAGTAAAGGCAGTTGAGTGTTGCGCTGGACACCCTCGTTAACACTGGGTCACAAAAACAGATTACCTTTACACCCTCTGCCCTATAGATCATAAGGTCTAAATGGGGAACTTATTCTAGATTACAAATTGTTTACTTCATCCTTTGTTTCAGCACAAACTTCAAACATAGAAACTAAGACTCTCAAGACTGTATGCCATTTCACAGTGATTGCCTATCTTCTTATTCTTAACCACCTGATAGTCAAGCAATAACCAAGAAGTACATCATCAATGTCTTGTAAATTTATGAATTTGTCCCTAATTTCAGTGGACAAAAGTATATTTCTCATAGGCACATCACCTTTACATAATGAAAAGAAAAAAAAATTCTTTAAAATAAAAGAGCAATGAAAACCCAGATCATTCTCCTAAAATAACTTGTGTATTATCTTGAAACACACATTATGATAGAAAGTATATTATAAAAATAGACTGTCACTGTTTTATTTTCTGTTCTTCTCATATTCATATAAACATTTACCTGATTGTTCTTGAGTGTGCTTTCAATGAACACAGGTGTGTTGCACTGGCTTCATGAAAATCAAACAAATCTAGCCTTTGGTTGCACTGAACACAAATAAATTGCATTGGGCTCAAAACATTTTATTGTATACCATTATACAAATGTATAATATTTATCAACAGTTATTAAAGCAAACCCATACACACACAAAATGTTTACCTTTTAAAGGATGAGAAAACAAACTGCATAAATATTAAGACATTTGTATCTAGAATGTTTGTCTAAATCAAATAGATGCCACTGAATTTATCCTATTTTCTATTCAAATATGAAATCATTTGCTTTTACCTCTTAAAGGGTATATGAAAGAATGCCTCAGCAAAAAAAAAATAAATTAGAAACTCATGCAAGACCAACAATGTCGAAACAGTAGATCACCAAACTAATGACTAAAAGCATCATAACTTTTTAAAAAAAGAATTTTGACATATTTTAAAGCCAAATGATATCTGAATAAACTGAACAATCACATATTTATCTACTTTATTTTCAAATTAATTGTAGGCTACTTTTTGAATGTATGTTATTAATACTCACAGCAGTGACGAATCTGTAAGCATGAGAGGCATGGCCATTCCACTGGACACAGTTGATTCCCCATTTACTTTGTCTAGTGACTTTAACAGTTGTCAGGGCTGGTCTATTCAAGTCCACAAACACTAAATTCTTACGTCTGTATTGAAAGAAATGTTCCTAGTGGTAGCCAATGCTTTATGTGCAACTTCATTAGAGACAAATGAGCATGAGGGAACTGGGATAGGAATGTTTATTCAATGGATACTAATTAAGAAAAAATATTTGTCAAGAATAATTAGTATATACTTATCATTATAGTATCGACCATCTGTAAGGTTTTACAATACTTATTGCAATGTAAATTCATTTTGTGGTCATTATGAGAGTTAACATATTTTATCATATAAAATAAAGACATGACTTAAAAAAAGAAGAAGATTACATCTTACGTGTGTTATTAGGTCAATCTAGTCATGCATGTTAATCAATGACTCTGCCAAGACACTGGTTTTCCTGGATGACTCAGGCAACTCATTTGATGCTTTAATAGCACTAGGGAAGAAGGAGTATTGGTACACATTTTTCCTAGCGTATGGAACAAGCCATGTGCCTTTATCTTTTCTTTCTAAGTATTTTATTAGATTTTGTTTTTGCATTTGAAGATTATGGTTCAGTGTTTTATGTATAACTGCTTTAATTTTAGTTATTAGTCTGTGTAACTGGTTTACCATAAATAAGTATAAGTGGTATTTATTTCTTTTAGGTTTTTTTGTTACTCTTAATAATTGACATTTTTCTGGGTGGAAAGACATGCTCCAATTTAATTCCCATTTCTGTAATTGATCTAATTCTCTATTCTTTGTAAAATTTATTGTGTTGTTTTAATTTTTCTATATATTATGCAATCATTGACCTATTAACTTTTATTGAATAAATATTTGTGACCCATTTCCTGATTTTGTGACAAAAATTGATAAAAAGGAACAGATTTCAACAACATTATTACATGCTGAGGAAAGAAAGCCAAGATTAATATTTTTACTACTAATAGGCATCAATGTGCAGGCACACATATATTTTTATTTTATAAACATTTATAGATAAATAAATTTATAAAGAGAGAATGATATAAAAAAAGATTTAAAGTTTTACCCAGCTAAAAGTGTCCATTGTCCCAAGCAATCTACTGCCATTGCACTGGCCTGAAAAAATAATAAAGATTTCATAAATATCAAAAAAATTACATATATTATTCAGATTTCTTCTCACATTTTAAATATTGTTTAGATCCAATTATGTCAAATAATAAAATATTAATTAATAATTAATTAACAAAACATCTTTTTGTTTTTTAGTTAATAAATAGATCTCAAACTATAAATCTGTGAAAATAAAAAAAAAGGTAGTGTAATGATAGCACAATTAGTTAATTAAATTAATGAAATTAATATTGAGTTATAAACTAAAAGACTTATGGATCTTTTAATAATTCACATAGAAAAATATTTCCCCAATTCAAATAATTGAATTTTTAAAAAATTGGTGGGTGAGAACTGTGATTATTTTCTTTTATAACAGTAAAATCAAAATGTAAGTTAAGATCTATTTGAGTAGCCTTTAACCAGTTATTTTTATTGTTTTGTTTTTTGGAGAGGGGAACGCTTTATAAGCTTGTTTGATTTTGCTGCATTTGAGCAAAGAATCACACAATAAGTCTTTTGGAACTCACAGAATAAAAAAAGTGAGCTGGAGAAAAAAATGAAAACATCATTTTTTTAAAATGCTCCTTTCTGATCAGAGTCCTGCTTGAATGACTTGAACCAATTTTCACTAGCATCATCAGTATTAGTCAAAATCTCATTAGAATCCAAAGACAGATTTTTAAACAAATTTTTTCCTCAAACGATTCATATCTCTGCTTAATATATATATAGAGAATATATCTACTTTTCTTGTCCAACAAGGATAAATTTGGAGCAGTTGGAAACCTTTTCCAGGTTATTTTTAACTTGACAATGTAGGATTTAGATCATGATTTTAAGGATATTGTCATTTTAGACATTTTAATTTTTTTTTCTCTCATAATTATGCTGAATGAGTAACTAAATTTACTGCCTAGTGTAGTGTTATATCTAATGAACGCATAGTTAACACAGGGGTGCCCCAGGGGGCTGTGACATTGCCATTGTGGTTCATTTTGTACACCAATGATTTTCAATCCGATAGTTCTTGTTGCTCCTTCACAAAATTCGCTGATGATGCGGCTCTTCTTGCCCTGCTCTCAGAGAGCTCAGACGTAAATGAGTATTTCAAAGAAATAGAACAAATTGAAAAATATTGTAAAGATAATTTTTTATTATTAAATGTAAAAAAAACCAAAGAAATGATAATTGATTTTCGTAGGGACAAGAAGGAAAATGATATTGTTTCTGTAGCTGGAGAGACTATTGAAATTGTGCAAACCTTTAAATACCTTGGTACTATCCTAGACAATAAACTAAATTTTACTGCAAATACTGATTATATCAGCAAAAAAGGGCAGCAAAGATTACAATTACTAAGAAAACTGTCCTCGTTTAATGTTAGCGAAAAGGCCTTGGCTATGTTTTATCACACTCACATCTGCAATATGTTAAGTTTCAATATCACTGCCTGGTATGGCAATCTGAGCATTAAAAATAAAAATAAACTTCATAGAATCCTAAATGCTGCTGGCAAAATCATTGGCAAAAAACAAACCCCATTTGGGCAGTTGTTTGAGACAAACATCTATAAAAAAGCTAACAAGATCCTCGAAATAAAGAATCACCCTTTGTGTCAGGATTTTGTGATTTTACCATCACAAAAGAGATACAAGACACAGATAGCAAAGACAAACAGACACAAACACTCTTTTGTTCCCCTGGCAATCAAATCATTAAATAAGAACAATCTGGTATAAACTTTGGCACATGTAAATTATGAGTGAGTCTGGTGTGAATGTACATTTTGGTTTCTTATAGTTATAATGTTTTTTGTTTGGTGTAATGCACAAATTGTAAGACAAATTTCCTTACGGATAATAAAGATTATTATTATTATTATTATTATTAGTGTGAGAGTCTGAGATACATAATTCTACAACTTCAAAAGTCTAAAAATACACTAGCTTGACTAATCAAATCTGCCTGCTGCCATCTCCCTGTCATGCTGTCAAAAAAAACAAACATTTTTAGCACTAGATCTAGGGTAAAGTGTGGATCTCAAGCAGCTCACCTTATTATTACTAAAACTTCTTTATTTGAAAGTTTACAAAAGTACTGCTATATTGCTACTGTGCATGCACCTTTTTTCATCAATTTTTTGAAACATGTTATCCTAGTAAAGGCAAAGTTCACGATGATGTCAAACTCAAGTGGCGTTGAAATTATTATTAATTTTTTTTTACCTTCTGGTAATGAAGGAGAAGGTTCATGGGCTTAGGGCATTTTAAAGTTTGATGATTCATCAGCTCAAAGAGAAGTATATTTGGCATATATAGACACATTTATTAGGCAACAGGTGTGTTATATAAAATATTGTGCATTGAGACTGAAGATTTGTTTTAGAACTATGACGATACTTGAGCGTGTTAGTCAACTCAAAATATAGTTTTTTCTATGGATAAAAAAAGTACCAGAGTATTGTAGAGTATATTAGAATAAATATTCATAATTTTAAAATGCAAATTAAATCAATATGCTAATCTAGTTTTCTAGATCAAAATAGTAGAATAACAATAATTGGTCAATCAAGTGCTGTACCACAAAAAAAAAAAAATGCAACGTCATTTTTACACACTGGGATGTTCAACACAGGAGAGTAATAGATTTAAATGACTAAAAATTATCGATCGACAAGGAACGTTAAAGACTATTTTGTCTAATGGGAGCAATACTTGTGACATTGTGTACACAATTATTGATTGACCAAGTATGGTATAGAGCTGGTATCAAGCCAGCGGAGAAAAAGCTCCGTCGCTTCAGCGTGGCACCTCCATGGAAACGTCCGCTCGGGGAAGCGGAAGGGCTAAGTACGTAAGCAAACATGGTTCCCAGTGAGCTACCACTGTATGCTCTAGCGAGTGTACCTGCACGTGGTGGGGATGTGAGAAAGGCTTGCTAAAGTAGAACCAGTCCAAGACCCCAATTGCTTCATTCCCCAATGGGGACCATACGGGTGGTGATGGTTCCCCCACAGGGTCAGTGCGACAGTATAGGCATATGGAGTGCCCACAGTGGGCTCGGCCTCCAGCCTCGCATGTGAGGAGGAACTTGTGTCGTTGGCTCAAGGGACCGTGTCCCACGACCACGAATAAATGATCATCTTTCCCGGGTCACATGGTTCATAAAAGGGATGCAGTATCTTGAACCATAAATGTACATTTCTACGGTATCAAGCCAGTTATATCACTTGCACTGAGCCTGTTTTAAACTGTTAATGTTGGAAGAGTGGACTTATTCATTTAAGGTTTAAGCTAGGTATGATCTCTAGGTATTTGTAATCAGAAGAGGGTGTAGACCCCCCCCCTTTCTAACCATTGAATGTGTTAGAAGAGTGGAGACCCTCTAACTCTAAGAATTCTATAAAAAACATAATAATAAAAATTATAACGAGGCAGATTCTACTCTAGATAGACTAGAGATCTCTCAGGCTTCTAGTAGTTCTAGATATCTACATTCTACTTCTAAAATCAGAGACTAGACTGTAGACTAGTGTAACTATATTGTGAGTACTAACTAACTCTAGTATACTCTAACTCTAGTTGAATAGTTAGATTGATGAAATGATGATCGGATGAGTGATCTACCTGAACATCTTTTAATTCTGTTGTTTGGAATTCTGTGCAATACTTCCCTGCCATTGTGTATACCTTAATCGCATACCCAGATAAGATACCCAATTGTATCAAAAAGATACAATCGGGTAGAATTTACTGTTTTTGATAGCGCTAGACAAGATCAAACTAGATTAATTACTAATGTTAAATAAGAATGGCTTGACCAATGACCATCTAATGATCTTATTTTACACTATTACAGATCTCTAGAATCTATATATTCTAGAAGGGGAATTTACTCTCTAAACAGGTACTTTCATAAATCCCAAGAATGACTAATAAAATATCCCTAGAATAAAAAAAAATCATTGCATATCTATTCTATGGGCCTAAACATTGCAATGGGCTACTTAATAAATACAGCTGGAAAGGCTTCTCTAGATATAGATCCAGTGGCGTCACTAAGAGTAAGAGGGTGCGGGCCGCACCGGGTGACACCCACCAGGGGGGTGACACCCAAGTGGGAAAATGCACTTTTCCGAAATGCAACTTTAAAAAATATATTAGGCTACTGCCTTGAATGTCTTTCACAATTTAGTATCCACATGTCCTAAATCTTGTTAATTTAATTCTATTTGACTTTATTATGTGTTCTAATAAAACGCCAGGGGAAAGAGTTTCTGAAGCTCAGAAATGTAGAAAAACGCTTGCGCCCGGGTCGTCGCCCGGCTAACTCTGAGTGAAGTTAAGGCACTCCCCCAAACATCTTATCTGACCAGTTGAGTGTTGAACGTAACATTTTTTATTTTTTTTTGTTGCAATGTGTTGAAAAACACATAGGCGTAAGCCTCTCGCACGCCATTCGACGCTTACGGCTGCAAGCTTTCTCCACAGAAATCAATCTAAGTCGTCTTTCACAACCACTTCCCATCTGGTGCCCACGAAATTCGCCAGGTTAAACTTGGACGGACATGTTTTTTATTTCTTCTTTTCGGCTTTCATGTTAAGGCTGACTTTGGTAAACGTGTTTCGTCTTGTCTAATGATATTTCTCACAAATGTTAATTGACGTTCAGTCGCCACATCCCTTAGACGGCGAATGCCTGTCCGGTAAAAGATTTCTCTATTGGTAAAAATTTCTAGGGAGGATTTGTAGGATCATTCTAAGCCATCACTACTCAGCCTCTTTTCAATCTTCCACGCCTCGAAGCTTAGGTGGCCGTAGACGGTTCCTGCTTTCCAATCCGACATGCAACACTATGATATGCATTACCATCGCTTGAGATAACACTGCCTAAATAGGTTAACTTTACTATTTGTTCAAGATCTGTATGACCAATGTTGATGGGGAACTGGATAACCTGCACCCTATATGTATAACTTTGAGGGCGTCTTTATCCGTCATCTCGCGTATACATTTAATTGTATTTCAAAGTAATGCTATGTCAACTGCAAAATCCAACGCGGTTTGGTTTACGCCATGGGAATCCGAATGCAGCCTGTTTAATGACATCATCGATGGCTACAAGAAAGAGAAATGGGGATAAGATACACCCTAATCTCATATCCATATCGATGTTGAAGAATTCCACCATCTGTTGTGAGACAACAGCTTGATTTGCTTTAGACATGTCGCTAAATCTGTACAAATTGTTGCTAAATGCCTTACTCTCTTGCTAATTTCCAGAGTGATTCCGATGGACGCTATCAAATTTTTTTTTTAAATTTACAAAACTGAATTTTTGTCCTTAGTTGGTATTCTAGGATTTTATTTATTTATTTTTTTGACGAAGTTTTGCAATACATAAACATGTTCAGTGTTTGATTTGTCTTTTCGGAAGCAGCTGAGAAACGCTAGTATAATTTAAGACCTTTTCCGTAAGGAGCTCTTAAACAATCTCTAGTAAAAAAATATGTTCAACTCAAGGATTCTCAATTCTATGATTGTACATTTTATTTAAACAATAACGTTTTGATTAAATGTAAAAAAAAACAACGACATTAAAAATATAATCGAAAACCTTTTTTCGAGTATAACCAATTTATTTATTAGCTTACAGTTTTATTGTTCAACATAAAGAAAGTTGTTTGTTTTTTGAGGGGAAGATTATATTTTCTGGGGGGGGGGTGACACCCCGAGCTTACCGCACCGGGTGACACCGACCCTAGTGACGCCACTATAGATCTATATTTTTAATGACTATGAAAGGGCAACATACGACTCGTCTTGTTTGTTTGTTTCTACATGTTTCGGATGTTTCTTCAGAGTCTGAAGAAAATTAGGCCTACATTGACCAAACTTCCCTAAGGACGACGGGGGGTGGTAGCAGGCAGAGTTAAAAAAAAAACAACAACCAGGACCTACGAGACCGCCGAACGACATTCAAGAGCGCATACAACACGACCAGGTAGCCATTGGTCCATGAATCCCTTTTCCCCCCAAAAAGGCGTCTCTGACTTTTCTTTGGTTTCTCAACTCAATATTGAAAAATTCGAAATATTTGACAGCATCTATATTTCTTTTTGGCCGGAACCCACACATTAATTTAATTATTTTTGCACCCTGCGCCACGGGCACCCGCAGGGAGGGGGGTGCAAGGTGGTACACTTGCACCCCCCCCCCGGATTCTGACTAGTCAAATTCAAGCCATTTGTTGCACTATCAAATTATATACTGAACAAGTAGTGCTTCCACTGAAGTAAAGTTATAAGGATAAATTAGTGTTGTAGTTGAATAGCTTTGGCTTATCAGGAATTGATGGCCAAGAATGTACGTGCACAGTTGCACACCACTCAGAGGCGGCCTTAGCAGAGCGCGGGAACCTGGGCGAGTGTCAGAGGCGGGGCCCCGAACCGTAAGGGTAGGCTACATATACCGTACCACTTAAAGCTAGCGGGCTCGTCCGCCTCTAACGCTTTAGGCCTTATTGTTGTTCCAAAACATAGAACCTTACTATTGGCTGTTTGACTACATTACGTATTGTATTGTAATTGTTCTGCTTGTCAGATTTCGCTTAATAATCAACGTAGCAAATGATTCAGAAACATTTTGCATGAAAAAAAAACAACAAATTAAATAAGAATAGTTTCTGCTAATCCTGCCGGAGTTGGAAAACCGGAACAGTTACAACAAAACTAACACGGAACAGTTGCTTAGAGGTCACAGACGGATTTAGTCGCGGAACTTTTCTGGCTTTTTGCTGTGCAAAATGGCGTGTTTTTTTTCAAACCATGGTGAACTGTTAAATAATGATAGCCTCTTAGAATCGACAGGTCATAAGATACTGTCTTTACAAAACTGTAAGGTATCTCGAAACAAAAATGTCACGTTAAAAGCTTACTTGGATATTGGTAGCATATAGCCTAGATGCAGGAAAAAGCTTCAAAATTATGGAGTAACAGGTCCTAGTTTTCGAGAACTGGTCTGGTTTTCGAAACTGAAGGTGAAACGGAATCTCTTTTCGCAGCGCCCCACTCATGCGCGGGGCCTGGAGCAGTTTCCCCAACTTGCCACCCCTAAAGGCTGCTACTGACTGGATTCTGAGTAGTCAAATTTTTAACTTTAAATTAATTGGCGTCTTCAAAGTAGAAATTTAACAAGTAGTGCTTCCACTCAAGTACAGCTTTAAGGATAAGCTATTACTGTAATAAAATAGAATAGGCTAATCAAGTGACGGCCGACCACAGTGGCGTAACTAGGGTATATGATGCCCAGTGCGGCAGCTCCTCCTTTTTTTTTTCTAAAAAAAAAACAACTAAATAAAACAGCGAAATGACTTTTTTTTCGCCCAGTGCATTTTAACCAAACGCTTAAGGCTAGTTTGTTGAGGACGTCCTAGCGGTATGCTTAAGTCGAAAGAAATGTATGTGTACCGAAAAATGTTACTAAAAAGATTTCCGCTTCAGCCCAAATTCCAGCCAAACTCAGAGAATGGTTCGAGCAGATAATGAATTAAGATGATGTCAATGAAAGACTACAGAATTTGTACCCCGTCATTATCAATGACAACGTAATCTCAACATTGGGAAAAAATTGATCCAGTTTTGTAATGTCAGGTGAACTGTCAAAAAAATCGATAAATATTTGTAAATATTAGGTCTGGAACTTAGCTTGGTTTGGAGCACATGTTCTCACGGGAGTGGATGGAACTTGGGTAGTAATTTCACAAACCCCTAGAAATGACCTAGATGTAGTCTTTGTCATTCTTATTTAACTTCTTCGCGATGCCCGTGATGTGCCAGATTCTGCCATTTTAGAGTCGAAGGCATTTGTTTATAAGCTCTAGATCTAGATCAAACCAGCGTACTGAACTTTAGAGTAACAAAATGTGGCCCAAAAGAAAGTGGGCGTGTAAAAGTGCGTTGCCATCAGAGATTTAAACAAATCTAGTAAATTGATTCAACCTGGTTAATAGCTTACGTTTAATTTAAGAAGGAACATAGGGGCTTAACAAAAGTAGCAAAGTAAATTAATTTCTAGTAATATTTCAAATTAGGTAGTTTATCTTTGTTCATGTAAGTAAAATATGTTGATTTTATTGAGAAAATGTATCCTTAGTTTGGTGGCCCTCACCACTCGTAGCCTACATGGCTAGCTACGCCACTGGCCGACCATTTAGGCTTTTTTATAGGCTTGAAATTATTTGCACTATAAAGGTAGTGAAATATTCTATGGCATGTTAGTCGTGACGACTGTTTTCATTTGCACATAATTATAGTTATTATTATATGTAGTTAAGGCCTAGAATATGATATGGTATCAGTTAGATACTCATTATAAGACATCAGTTAGGCTAGGTTCACATCTAGCTTCACATTCACTTTCACCTATACCTTGGTCTGCTGGACCTTTGGGGCACTACACAGAATCTGTCAACCTTCTTTCTCCATTCTTTTCTGTCATTTGCCTTTGATAGAATTTCATTATGATATTCTTTCTGAAAATATTGAAGCCTGCCTTTTTTCCTGCCTGGGTAAACCACTTAGGGGGCCGATTTTAAGTTTGTGTTTCCACAGAAACTGTCTTTGTAACCTTGTTTTTTTTTTTTGTTTTATAGAAGAGGGGGTGTTTAATTGTAAAAAAAACCTGGTATGGGGTTTTAAACTCAACTCCCCCTTGGCTGCGATGGGGCAAGTGATGTTTTAGTATTAAAATCTCACCTAAAATAAGCAAAATCAAAGCAAAAAATCAGTCTCTAAATTCCGATCTCCCCACCCCGTGCGGGGGGGGGGGGGTTCATTTGACTAATGCTTCTCGTAGCGATGAACGCACTGTTTCTTTTCAGTCCCCTTACCCCCCCCCCCAATAGATGATTTTGACGATAAAACTACATTTTTTTTATATAAAATCTAAAGCAAACTACATTCAACTAATTCCAAGAGCGTAGCCAATAGAGGTTACGAATTTCTACCAGTGGCTGGGCTCCATTAATAAAGTGCAGTGAATAGTCATCTGTCAAAATTGAAAAAGACTAAATGTGACTCAACAAAGGTGGTAAAAACAGATTTTAGGAGTCAGTTATAGAGGTCGGGTCTCAATCAAGGAAATCCGATGCCAAACTGGAAGTCAACCCCTTAGTAAGGTTGTGACAGAGCGTCGCATGAAATTTGCGGGACATGCTCTGCAACAAAATGAATTACGCATACCAAGAGTTGCGATGACATGGAGGCCATTACAAGGAAAGCGCAAACAGGAACATCCTAGTACAACTTTGCGCCACACTTTCGTGGAGGTCCTTAGAGCAGGTAGGAAGAAGGTTCAGACATTGACAGTGAAAGAGTTTTGTGGAAGCAGCTTGCCGCCCAATGTGCCGAACGAGGATCTAAGTCAGTAAGAATAGCACATAAGAATTTTGAAATAAACCTTTTTAGTAGCACTGTAGATACCTCAGAATATTCATTTTGTTGGCTTTCAATACCGGAAATAGTGCTTGGCGGCGGGGCTCTGAGAAACAAATCATGCCTACGCCCATGGTATGGGGGCCAGCAGGATTTTTTGCAGGGGGTGCAAGTCGTCACTCATGGCTAAAAGTCGTAACTGCAACTTTTTTATGACAAAGAATATTAAAGAAAAGAAATAGTGCACCACGCAAGCCATATCTAAGCGATATAAAGTTTCAGTAAATACCTGGTTCATGAAATTAAAAACAACAACACGTAAACAAACTGGTCAATTGATCTGTGCGGTCCGTGCATCCCGACGGTTGATCAAACAAACTATTGACTGTACACTTTGGTCAGTTGATCTGTGCGGTCCGTGCATCCCGACGGTTGATCAAACAAACTATTGACTGTACACTTTGGTCAATTGATCTGTGCGGTCCGTGCATCCCGACGGTTGATCAAACAAACTATTGACTGTACATTTTGGTCAATTGATCTGTGCGGTCCGTGCATCCCGACGGTTGATCAAACAAACTATTGACTGTACACTTTGGTCAGTTGATCTGTGCGGTCCGTGCATCCCGACGGTTGATCAAACAAACTATTGACTGTACACTTTGGTCAGTTGATCTGTGCGGTCCGTGCATCCCGACGGTTGATCAAACAAACTATTGACTGTACACTTTGGTCAGTTGATCTGTGCGGTCCGTGCATCCCGACGGTTGATCAAACAAACTATTGACTGTACACTTTGGTCAATTGATCTGTGCGGTCCGTGCATCCCGACGGTTGATCAAACAAACTATTGACTGTACACTTTGGTCAATTGATCTGTGCGGTCCGTGCATCCCGACGGTTGATCAAACAAACTATTGACTGTACACTTTAGTCAATTGATCTGTGCGATCCGTGCATCCCGACGGTTGATCAAACAAACTATTGACTGTACACTTTAGTCAATTGATCTGTGCGGTCCGTGCATCCCGACGGTTGATCAAACAAACTATTGACTGTACACTTTGGTCAGTTGATCTGTGCGGTCCGTGCATCCCGACGGTTGATCAAACAAACTATTGACTGTACACTTTGGTCAATTGATCTGTGCGGTCCGTGCATCCCGACGGTTGATCAAACAAACTATTGACTGTACACTTTGGTCAGTTGATCTGTGCGGTCCGTGCATCCCGACGGTTGATCAAACAAACTATTGACTGTACACTTTGGTCAATTGATCATTGCGGTCCGTGCATCCCGACGGTTGATCAAACAAACTATTGACTGTACACTTTGGTCAATTGATCATTGCGGTCCGTGCATCCCGACGGTTGATCAAACAAACTATTGACTGTACACTTTGGTCAATTGATCTGTGCGGTCCGTGCATCCCGACGGTTGATCAAACAAACTATTGACTGTACACTTTGGTCAGTTGATCTGTGCGGTCCGTGCATCCCGACGGTTGATCAAACAAACTATTGACTGTACACTTTAGTCAATTGATCTGTGCGATCCGTGCATCCCGACGGTTGATCAAACAAACTATTGACTGTACACTTTAGTCAATTGATCTGTGCGGTCCGTGCATCCCGACGGTTGATCAAACAAACTATTGACTGTACACTTTGGTCAGTTGATCTGTGCGGTCCGTGCATCCCGACGGTTGATCAAACAAACTATTGACTGTACACTTTGGTCAGTTGATCTGTGCGGTCCGTGCATCCCGACGGTTGATCAAACAAACTATTGACTGTACACTTTGGTCAATTGATCATTGCGGTCCGTGCATCCCGACGGTTGATCAAACAAACTATTGACTGTACACTTTGGTCAGTTGATCTGTGCGGTCCGTGCATCCCGACGGTTGATCAAACAAACTATTGACTGTACACTTTAGTCAATTGATCTGTGCGATCCGTGCATCCCGACGGTTGATCAAACAAACTATTGACTGTACACTTTAGTCAATTGATCTGTGCGGTCCGTGCATCCCGACGGTTGATCAAACAAACTATTGACTGTACACTTTGGTCAGTTGATCTGTGCGGTCCGTGCATCCCGACGGTTGATCAAACAAACTATTGACTGTACACTTTGGTCAGTTGATCTGTGCGGTCCGTGCATCCCGACGGTTGATCAAACAAACTATTGACTGTACACTTTGGTCAATTGATCATTGCGGTCCGTGCATCCCGACGGTTGATCAAACAAACTATTGACTGTACACTTTGGTCAATTGATCTGTGCGGTCCGTGCATCCCGACGGTTGATCAAACAAACTATTGACTGTACACTTTGGTCAGTTGATCTGTGCGGTCCGTGCATCCCGACGGTTGATCAAACAAACTATTGACTGTACACTTTGGTCAATTGATCTGTGCGGTCCGTGCATCCCGACGGTTGATCAAACAAACTATTGACTGTACACTTTGGTCAGTTGATCTGTGCGGTCCGTGCATCCCGACGGTTGATCAAACAAACTATTGACTGTACACTTTGGTCAATTGATCATTGCGGTCCGTGCATCCCGACGGTTGATCAAACAAACTATTGACTGTACACTTTGGTCAATTGATCATTGCGGTCCGTGCATCCCGACGGTTGATCAAACAAACTATTGACTGTACACTTTGGTCAATTGATCTGTGCGGTCCGTGCATCCCGACGGTTGATCAAACAAACTATTGACTGTACACTTTGGTCAGTTGATCTGTGCGGTCCGTGCATCCCGACGGTTGATCAAACAAACTATTGACTGTACACTTTGGTCAATTGATCTGTGCGGTCCGTGCATCCCGACGGTTGATCAAACAAACTATTGACTGTACACTTTGGTCAGTTGATCTGTGCGGTCCGTGCATCCCGACGGTTGATCAAACAAACTATTGACTGTACACTTTGGTCAATTGATCATTGCGGTCCGTGCATCCCGACGGTTGATCAAACAAACTATTGACTGTACACTTTGGTCAATTGATCATTGCGGTCCGTGCATCCCGACGGTTGATCAAACAAACTATTGACTGTACACTTTGGTCAATTGATCTGTGCGGTCCGTGCATCCCGACGGTTGATCAAACAAACTATTGACTGTACACTTTGGTCAGTTGATCTGTGCGGTCCGTGCATCCCGACGGTTGATCAAACAAACTATTGACTGTACACTTTAGTCAATTGATCTGTGCGATCCGTGCATCCCGACGGTTGATCAAACAAACTATTGACTGTACACTTTAGTCAATTGATCTGTGCGGTCCGTGCATCCCGACGGTTGATCAAACAAACTATTGACTGTACACTTTGGTCAGTTGATCTGTGCGGTCCGTGCATCCCGACGGTTGATCAAACAAACTATTGACTGTACACTTTGGTCAGTTGATCTGTGCGGTCCGTGCATCCCGACGGTTGATCAAACAAACTATTGACTGTACACTTTGGTCAATTGATCTGTGCGGTCCGTGCATCCCGACGGTTGATCAAACAAACTATTGACTGTACACTTTGGTCAGTTGATCTGTGCGGTCCGTGCATCCCGACGGTTGATCAAACAAACTATTGACTGTACACTTTAGTCAATTGATCTGTGCGATCCGTGCATCCCGACGGTTGATCAAACAAACTATTGACTGTACACTTTAGTCAATTGATCTGTGCGGTCCGTGCATCCCGACGGTTGATCAAACAAACTATTGACTGTACACTTTGGTCAGTTGATCTGTGCGGTCCGTGCATCCCGACGGTTGATCAAACAAACTATTGACTGTACACTTTGGTCAGTTGATCTGTGCGGTCCGTGCATCCCGACGGTTGATCAAACAAACTATTGACTGTACACTTTGGTCAATTGATCATTGCGGTCCGTGCATCCCGACGGTTGATCAAACAAACTATTGACTGTACACTTTGGTCAATTGATCTGTGCGGTCCGTGCATCCCGACGGTTGATCAAACAAACTATTGACTGTACACTTTGGTCAGTTGATCTGTGCGGTCCGTGCATCCCGACGGTTGATCAAACAAACTATTGACTGTACACTTTAGTCAATTGATCTGTGCGATCCGTGCATCCCGACGGTTGATCAAACAAACTATTGACTGTACACTTTAGTCAATTGATCTGTGCGGTCCGTGCATCCCGACGGTTGATCAAACAAACTATTGACTGTACACTTTGGTCAGTTGATCTGTGCGGTCCGTGCATCCCGACGGTTGATCAAACAAACTATTGACTGTACACTTTGGTCAGTTGATCTGTGCGGTCCGTGCATCCCGACGGTTGATCAAACAAACTATTGACTGTACACTTTGGTCAATTGATCTGTGCGGTCCGTGCATCCCGACGGTTGATCAAACAAACTATTGACTGTACACTTTGGTCAATTGATCTGTGCGGTCCGTGCATCCCGACGGTTGATCAAACAAACTATTGACTGTACACTTTGGTCAGTTGATCTGTGCGGTCCGTGCATCCCGACGGTTGATCAAACAAACTATTGACTGTACACTTTGGTCAGTTGATCTGTGCGGTCCGTGCATCCCGACGGTTGATCAAACAAACTATTGACTGTACACTTTGGTCAGTTGATCTGTGCGGTCCGTGCATCCCGACGGTTGATCAAACAAACTATTGACTGTACACTTTGGTCAGTTGATCTGTGCGGTCCGTGCATCCCGACGGTTGATCAAACAAACTATTGACTGTACACTTTGGTCAATTGATCTGTGCGGTCCGTGCATCCCGACGGTTGATCAAACAAACTATTGACTGTACACTTTGGTCAGTTGATCTGTGCGGTCCGTGCATCCCGACGGTTGATCAAACAAACTATTGACTGTACACTTTGGTCAATTGATCATTGCGGTCCGTGCATCCCGACGGTTGATCAAACAAACTATTGACTGTACACTTTGGTCAGTTGATCTGTGCGGTCCGTGCATCCCGACGGTTGATCAAACAAACTATTGACTGTACACTTTGGTCAGTTGATCTGTGCGGTCCGTGCATCCCGACGGTTGATCAAACAAACTATTGACTGTACACTTTGGTCAATTGATCTGTGCGGTCCGTGCATCCCGACGGTTGATCAAACAAACTATTGACTGTACACTTTGGTCAGTTGATCTGTGCGGTCCGTGCATCCCGACGGTTGATCAAACAAACTATTGACTGTACACTTTGGTCAATTGATCTGTGTGGTCCGTGCATCCCGACGGTTGATCAAACAAACTATTGACTGTACACTTTGGTCAATTGATCTGTGCGGTCCGTGCATCCCGACGGTTGATCAAACAAACTATTGACTGTACACTTTGGTCAATTGATCTGTGCGGTCCGTGCATCCCGACGGTTGATCAAACAAACTATTGACTGTACACTTTGGTCAATTGATCTGTGCGGTCCGTGCATCCCGACGGTTGATCAAACAAACTATTGACTGTACACTTTAGTCAATTGATCTGTGCGGTCCGTGCATCCCGACGGTTGACCAAACAAACTATTGACTGTACACTTTGGTCAATTGATCTGTGCGGTCCGTGCATCCCGACGGTTGATCAAACAAACTATTGACTGTACACTTTGGTCAATTGATCTGTGCGGTCCGTGCATCCCGACGGTTGATCAAACAAACTATTGACTGTACACTTTGGTCAATTGATCATTGCGGTCCGTGCATCCCGACGGTTGATCAAACAAACTGTTGACTGTACACTTTGGTCAATTGATCTGTGCGGTCCGTGCATCCCGACGGTTGATCAAACAAACTACTGACTGTACACTTTGGTCAATTGATCTGTGCGGTCCGTGCATCCCGACGGTTGATCAAACAAACTATTGACTGTACACTTTGGTCAGTTGATCTGTGCGGTCCGTGCATCCCGACGGTTGATCAAACAAACTATTGACTGTACACTTTGGTCAGTTGATCTGTGCGGTCCGTGCATCCCGACGGTTGATCAAACAAACTATTGACTGTACACTTTGGTCAGTTGATCTGTGCGGTCAGTGCATCCCGACGGTTGATCAAACAAACTATTGACTGTACACTTTGGTCAATTGATCTGTGCGGTCCGTGCATCCCGACGGTTGATCAAACAAACTATTGACTGTACACTTTAGTCAATTGATCTGTGCGGTCCGTGCATCCCGACGGTTGATCAAACAAACTATTGACTGTACACTTTAGTCAATTGATCTGTGCGGTCCGTGCATCCCGACGGTTGATCAAACAAACTATTGACTGTACACTTTGGTCAATTGATCTGTGCGGTCCGTGCATCCCGACGGTTGATCAAACAAACTATTGACTGTACACTTTGGTCAATTGATCTGTGCGGTCCGTGCATCCCGACGGTTGATCAAACAAACTATTGACTGTACACTTTGGTCAATTGATCATTGCGGTCCGTGCATCATGACGGTTGATCAAACAAACTATTGACTGTACACTTTGGTCAATTGATCTGTGCGGTCCGTGCATCCCGACGGTTGATCAAACAAAAAATGCAAACGCTGCATAATAACTTGACTACTGAATTGTTCCTCCCGTCGCGATAGACAAGCCGGCGGTGAACGCTTATCTGCAGTGCTGATATTCTTCCTAATGTTGCAACTCTTGCATCATTTTAGGATGTAGACAAAACAAGTTGGACTGAGCATTATTATTGCTTGAAAAAGCGAAAACGTTAATGAAGATACTAACGAACGTAATGTAAAGCAGTGTTCTTTAATATCTCCCTAAATCCAAACATATGTTTTTTCTCGGTGTGTCTATCGACTACAAATTCTCGGTAGCACCAACTCAATACCCCTTTTGCCTGCCAGCAGTCTCGCCTTCCTCAAGATGCCATCCTTGAAGTATTCCTCAACTTGGCCAAGTTGGTATTTATGTCATTAATGTAACTGCTGATGTGCAGTTAAGCGGCCACAGCGGCCACTTATGCTAAGATCATACTAAGATGCAACATCACGGAAACTGATTCATGAAAAGAGGAATAATTGGCTATTAAAAGACAAATCAGAAACACACGAGAAGCAGACACTGATTACGCATATGCAGTTTGTCAGGTTTCACTTACAGCCGTTATTTTAAAATACGCCAAACAGTCAAAAGATCTTCTCAAAGTTGTGACTTAAAGCGCGACTGAATTAGTATTTCTCAGTCCATTGTGTCTCAAACAAAAGAGGTAAATTTAGCATCAACGCTCTCGCTTGGGATTGCAACGGACAAGGTCTGCTATTGGGTATTTTTCACGAATTCTTGCCTGAACACACTTTTAAATGCTACCACGAGGCAGCCATCGTAGCCTTGGCCGAGTAGTTAGTCCATGTGAAAAATGTACGTAATGAAGTTGGACACAGGCAGTGCGTCTCTCTAAACAACAATGCCAAAACCAATGAATTCTTATAATAATAATAATAATAATAATCTTTATTATCCGTAAGGAAATTTGTCTTACAAATCGAGTACAATCGATCTGTTCAGTGACTGAGATATCTGCAGTTTATTATAGAAATACCAAGAAAACGCATTTAATGCATGCTGCTGCTCGAATATTTCGATTTCTTGCTGCTGCCAGTGCTCCGTTGGTACAAATCAACTTTTGACTCGGGTGGTATGGGAAGAACTTTTTTTTTATTTTATATCTTTCTATCACAAACTGGTGGGCGTGTTTAACCTGATATTTTATTTTATTGGGCGCTAACACTGACCTCAACTCCACAAGACGTAAATACATTTACCAAGATAACTGTACTCTTCAATCTTGTTCAAAGAAACTTTCACATATAAAATCAAGACAGCTGGCAAGTTTTTTACTCCTAGACAAAAAAATACTTTTATCATATTCTAGGTCTTTACTAAATTCAAAATTTTAAATTCAAAACCCCATTTAGCTATGGTCATCGAATTTTGTAACTCTAGTTTGCTCAATCAAGGAAATCCTATGCCGAACTGGGAGTCGACCCCTTGGTAAGGCTGTGACAGAGCGTCGCATGAGGTTTGCGGGACATGTATTCCGACAAAATGAATTACGCATAATAAGAGTTGCAATGACATGGAGGCCATTACGAGGAAATCGCAAACAGGAACATCCTAGTACAACTTCACGCCACACTTTCATAGAGGTCCTCAGAGCAAGTTGTAGGAGGCTTCAGACATTGCAAGTGACAGATTTTTGTGGAAACAGCTTGCCGCCCAATGAGCCGAACCGCGCGAACCTAAAATTTGTCTTAGCCATCTTAGTCTTTTTCAATTTCGACAGATGAATATCCACTGCACTTTATTAATGGACTCCAGCCACTGGTAGAAATTGTGTAACCTCTCTTGACTACTCTCTTGGAATCAGGTGACCGTAGTTTGCTTTAGATTTTATATCGAAAAGGGAAGTTTTATCGTCAAAATCATCTGTTGGGGGTTTTAAACTAAAAAATCTCTGAAGTTTTTTTTTTTTTAAATTCAAAATCCCATTTAGTTAGGCTAATAGAATTTGGTGAGTGTAGTTTGCTTTAGAATAATATTGAAACCTCAAAACTCTCTATAGGGGGATTTTAAACTCAAAACCATCTGGAGTGGTTTTAAACTTAAAAAAAAGCCACCTGGAGGTTGGGGGTTTAAACTCAAAACCCCCCTTTGGCTTGGCTAAGCGCAAAGAATTTTAGTGTGTAATTTACATTTTTTTATATTGAAAATGTATTTTTTTAGCATCAAACCCCCATGAAGGCGAGTTTAAACTCAAAACCCTCTACGCTCATATCAGTTTGAGTGTGCAATTTGATATTTTTTTTTATAGAAGAGGTATTTTTTTAGCTTCAAACCCCGCTGAAGGGGGCTTTAAACTTAGAAGCCCTTTGGTTACTCTCAAAGATTTTTGAGTGTGTAATTTGCTTTTTTTTATATTGAAGAGGTATTTTTTTTTAGCTTCAAACGCCACTGGAGGGGGGTTTAAACTTAAAACCCCTTTGGTTACGCTGATAGAATTTGGAGTGTGTAATTTGCTTTTTTCTTATATGAAAAGGTATTTTTTAGTTTTAAACCCCGCATGAAGGGGGGTTTAAACTCAAAACCCCTTTGGCTACGCTCATAGCAGTATCAGTGTGTAATTTGCTTTTTTATATTGAAGAGGGGGTTTTATAGTAAATTTCGGAGGGGGGTTTAAAATCAAAATCTTCCTTAGCTATGCTCTTGGAATTTGGGGATTATAGTTTGCATTATTTTTTTAATTTTTTGTTTTGTTTTATAGAAGAGGGGAATAATCAGTGGCGTAGCTACCAATGTGCGGGTGGTGCGGGCCGCACAGGGCACCAAGTGGAGAGGGGCACCAAAATTCCCCCAGTGTGTATTAATTTCCTTTTTTCCTGAGTATTTCAGTAAAAACGACTAATTGTATGGACACGAACAAACATAAAATGTATTTTAAACATGAACTAACGATTTATAAACTAGTCATGTCGCTATTCTATTTCATCTCTAAGACTATTTCTTCAATACAATGTAAGCTACAGAACAGTTTGAATCTAATTTACTAGATTTATTTCGGACACACGGTACATGTTGTTACTACACTGATCAATGCTCTGTAATATAAAGAAGACGAATAATATTGGCCAACTTTTTTTTTCTTTATTGTTTAGTCCATTAGTTTAATCTAGATATAGAGTCTAGAGGATGAAAATCTGTTACATATTGTGAATGCTGTTATTGTGTATGAAATAACTGAACAATTAAAAGCAACAAAGCAAGATGAGACGGTTATCATTGAATCCAGAAAAAAATGATGAGGCCGACATCCTGAATGATGAAAAAGAAGAAAATACTTCAATAACGCAGGTTCTAGAGACTAAAATACAGCACACAAGCATGTCTTTAGTACACTCCTCAAAAATTCATACTGAAGAAGCTGAACCAACAGACAGTGTAAACAATACAGAAAGCAGGATAATAAACTCTAGACTGAACGACATTGGAGATTGGCCTGATGTCATCACAGATAATATTCGCATACACCTTGCCACTCAAGGATCTGAAACAGTTCAGCGTATGGACAGTCAATTCAGAGAGGTGTATAGACATCAAGAATCAGCAAAAGGAAAGGCTAGAAAGCTTCCAAAGGCGTGTTTTTTTCCGGCAAATGTCAAACGGCGAGAAAGTTCTTAGAAAGTGGATGTGTTATTCCCCAAAAAAAGAATCCTTATTTTGATTCCCCTGCATTACTCTTCTCAACAAGATCATGTACCAAATCTTCATTTAAATCCAAAGATGGATTCAATGATTGGTGGAGGTTATCCCCGAAAATAGAAAAACATGAGACCAGCAGAACTCACATTCAGTCATCGCTTGCTTGGGGGGGGGGAACTTGAAGTTCGCTAGAGAGTAGGGAACAGTATTGACAACAAGGCCCAAGATTTGATTATACAAGAGACGAAAACCTGGAAAGACTACCTGAAGAGAATCTTGGACATCATTCGTTTTCTCTCAAAGCAAAATCTGGCACTTCGTGGGCATCGCGAGCGAGCAGAAGAAGTGTTGGAAGGGCAAAATCAAGGCAATTTCTTGGAGTTAGTAAAATTACTATCAAAGTACGATCCACTCTTGAGGGAGTATGTGCTTCGAACTAAGCTTTGTTCCAGACCGAATACATATATGTCTCCACAAATACAAAATGAATTTATTACAATATTGGAGAATCACGTTAAAAACCCAAATCATACAGCAAGTAAGACAAGCCAAATATTTCTCTATTTTTTTTTGACAGTACACCTGACATCTCAAAGCTGGATCAAACTTCCGAAATAAATTTTACGGTACGTTGTCATGGATAATGAAGGGGTGCAGGTTTATGAGTCTTTTATTGACTTCATCGACGCAAAGGACAAGCATGCTGCTGGAATCGCTGAGATGATTCTAGAGAAACTGCGTTCGGATGGCTTAGACATAATGGACTGCAGGGGTCAAGGCTATGATAATGCTGCGGTCATGAAAGGTCAAAACTACGGTGTCCAAAAACGTATTCAAGAAGTCAATCCCAAAGCACTATTCATTGCCTGCTCAAACCATTCTCTTAATTTAGCAGGAATTCGAGCTGCTGAAGCTGAAGTCAATTCGGTAACATTTTTTGTTGGTACACTGGACCGTTTACACTTCTTTTTCTCAACTTCAACACACCGCTGGGATATCCTCATCAAAATAACCGGAACTAGCCTTAAAGGTTTAGTTGAGACCCGCTGGAGCGCTAGAGGAGAAGCCGTCTAGATGGTTAGGGATACATTTTCTAAAATTATAGAAACTCTGGAGACATTAACTAGCAGAGATAAACATTCATCGGCTAGATCTGAAGCAGGTAGATTATTAGTTGCTATTCAGTCTTTTAATTTTCTCACCTATCTTGGATTTTGGGCTCCTGTATTAACTGAAATTAATGATGCGCAATTCTACCTTCAAAAACAAGGATTGTCTATTCAAGACTGCTCACTCAAACTAAAAAAATTAGAGACATTTTAAAGTAGTAATCGAGAGGAGATCGCAAGCCAGCATTACCTTTGCCGAAAGCGTGTGTTCAGATCTGAGAATCAGTACAGAACCTCAAAAACGTATTGGCCATAAGAAAAAGATGCCTGGTGAGAAAAGTGACGACTCTGTACTTACACACAAAGAAGAGCTACGAAGGGAAATTTATTCTACCTTGGACAGGATTGTTCAAGAAATAATCACCCTATTCGAGCAACTTCATGATGTAGCAGATAGATATGAATTTTTGTCGCCTTCCCAGCAATTAAATCCTCAGGTCGAAATCAATCTCGATAGTACTCCTAGTGACATTGATAAAAACGAATTTCTGCTGGAGCGAAAGAGGCTTCAACGGTTTGTCACAGTTTCATCAGAAGCCTCCGAACTTCCAAAACCTGTAGAGCTCTTGAAATTAAAAAAAAAAATCAGCTAGATGATTCAGTCCCGAATATCGTCATCATGATTCGCATATTTTTGACTATTGTGGTAAGCGTCGCTACATGCGAGAGAAGTTTTTCCAAACTTAAACTGATCAAGAATTACTTGCGATCAACGATGACAAATTTACGACTCACTAATTTGGCTATTTTGTCCATTGAACAAGAGCTGGTGGAAAAAATTGATTTTGATAAAATTATTGATACTTTTGCCAGCAAGAAAGCGCGTAAAATTCACTTGTAGTATGTTTAAGTAAAAGTGATTTTTTGAATTAACAATATTTGATTAATGAATACATATTATTTTGAACAAAAAATTAAGGTTTTGCAATGTTATTATTTAGTTATTTTTTTTTTTTGGGTGGGGGGGGGGCATCAAGATGAGGTACCGCACCAGGCATCATATACTCTAGCTACGCCACTGGGGGAATTTAACTGCAAAACCCCCTGGTAGAGGTTTAAAACTTAAAACGCCCTTGGCAGCTCTGGGGCAATGATGGTTTAGTATTAAAATTTCACCTAAAATAAACAAAATCAAAAATCAAAGCAAAAAATCAGTGACTAAAGTTCCTGCGGGGGTGACGGATCAGGAATGGCTGTATTTGAGATATTTTGGGTGTGGTTTTCTTTTGTCCTGTGATGTGTGCATCTTGGTGGACAACAGTGATCATTATCATAGCCCGCGCTTTGGTAGCAGTATGGCGCTAATGTCGCTTTTCCGTGCCAGTATCATGTCCAGCCTGGGTCAGTGCCAAGACCAAGTAGTTTTGTCCTGAAGTATTTGGTGGTAACGCAGAGCTTACGGAACATGCAGAATTCGAGTAATCTTTGACCATTCGCAGTAATTTTTTTTGATGAATGTTTGCAAATGTTTCCTTGAGACCTTCTTAG
This sequence comes from Biomphalaria glabrata, assembly GCF_947242115.1. Classification (NCBI taxonomy): domain Eukaryota; kingdom Metazoa; phylum Mollusca; class Gastropoda; family Planorbidae; genus Biomphalaria; species Biomphalaria glabrata. The sequence continues at coordinate 23,475,251 of NC_074717.1, forward strand.
AACTTGTCTTTTTCCTCATGGGAAATAGCAAAGCCCGCGCAATGAAGTTTCTTTCTGTGTTTTTCCTTTTCAAAAGAAATTGTAATCAGCCTCGCGAAGTACACCGTCATTCGGCCAGTTTGGGTTTCTTGTAGAGCAGCAATGTAGATTTTTTTCAGCTTGTTGTTTATGACGGCCCTATTCCTTGCGTCATCAGCCTGCTGAAGGTCATCTGCGAGACCAGGACACATTGTCCTGACATTCCATGACACATTCCATGCAGACAGTCGCATGACAGGGATTTTCTTTTCCGTTTTAATTTTTCTTATTATATTGCTTGGCGCAAAATGTTCAGCCTGCTTGTTTTAAACTAAGTTCAAAGTACCACTTAGGATCAGCTGGTGAGTAGATGTAGATCTAGTCCCACCCCACTCTCATGGTATACTGCCATCTATATCGTTAGGGTCAGTTGAGGTCTACTTGAAATAATAGCGTCCAGTTTTGTTACAAAGCTTACACCAATCAGCGAGGCGCGAATATCTCCCACAGTCAGAGCTAAACCGTGGTGTCCAGACATCAAGTTGGACTTATAACCCGTAACTGTTGTTCCCCGTGTTTTTTTTAGTAGCTTTGCAGAAGCACCAGAGTCCACCTAGCTCTAACGGTTGGGCCTACCTGACATAAGTTGGGGAAAAGTAAAGGTCGTTGTGCTGGCCAGAGGACACCGTCGTTAACCGTAGGCGACAGAAACATATGACCTTTACATCATCTGCCCTATAGATCACAAGTTCTGAAATGGAAACTTTTACTTTACTTTACTAGAGACTATTACCTTTCTACAGTTGATGTTAAGAATAAGTCTGTTTCTAATTTTGATACTTTTACATTGTCATAAAATGTCCTAAACCTCGGACTTGAAACCTAGAATAGACACCAATTTCTGTCACAATCAATGAAGGTATGGAACGAAAAGAACACACTAACTATAGCTTTTAACTTACGGGGTTTTAAGGGAAACGTTCTTTTATCGTGTGTGGGGTAGGCACCTCAAAATGAGATTTTTGTTTATTTTTTAGGAGATTTTTAAAAAGTTTTTCAGGAGATTTCCAGGACTTTTTCGTATATTTTGCAATTTCAGGAGATTTCCAGGAGGTCCTGGAAAATGAGGCCGCGAAAACCCTGTTATTATATATAAGTGATAATGGTTTAACTTAAAATTTTACAATTAGAATTAGCGAGGGGCCTGTGAAAGTGTGGGGCCCACTGCGGCCGCATAGGTTGCAGACCGGCCCTGCCATTGGTTACACCTTTAAGTTGGAAAGCAACATAATATGAAATCCGATTTTCAATAGCATTTTTGGTTTTTGACATCCAAATGCGTCAGGCGGACGGACAGCAAGACAGCACAAAACTAATAGCGCCCTTTCTATTTTGGGTGCTGCTTCAAACAGGCTCACTTTAGAAGCAATAAATATAAAATTTTATAAGTTTTCTATATAAAGGGGATTAACTGAAATCTAACTCACATTTGCGTGTAATTCTATCAGTTGTCTCTCTACCAGTAGCATATCCCAGCAAGCCAGAATAACACAAACGAGCGGGCGCACTTCCCCCCTCCCGCCCGATCTGAATCGACACCAGTGCTGATTATGTTGATGTAGCTGCTCGCCCCAACAATGCCTAGCGCGTGTGCACGTCCGCGGAACTAGAGGCGAGCAGAGGAGAGACAGAGATTGGGGGAGGGGAGGGGCAAGGAGGCGGAGGGAAAAAAACGAAAACCGACAGGAAAGCGAGGGCTGAATGCAGGCAAGCGTTTCGTTGTGCCGAGCTGTGGCGTGCGCAACCATCTGGACTGTGGCACAACCTTCATTTTCATAATTTTTCTTGTATAGCTTGAAGAATAATTTGAGTAGAGAGCCCCCCCTGCATTGAATGACGTCACGCTAGCCCCCTCGAGAACGGGCCTATTTTGTATGTATCGTTCAAGATATTGATATTAGTTGAAAAATTAATTACATATGTAATTTATAAATGGGAAAAAAAGTATCGATACATGAATAAAATGTCAGACAATCAATAGGCTGTTTTTTTTTTCTCTCTCTCTGTGTTTTTTTCTGCCTCTCTCGTTAGCTGCCTTAGAGGAAGCACACAGGCCTAGATCTGCTGCTGGAAAAAAAATCGAACTGTCCCCGCAGAATAGCTAACGTAACCGACCAAAGCTAACCATTTTATAATTTCGTTCTATTTTGGCCGTGCTCATTTATTAAGCGTGTGGCTTGAAGATAGCGCGGTTCAGCTAGAGTACTCCTTATTGGCCAAGTGTGTCGGTGCACTAAGAACTTGGGCTGTGGATTTCTTCTTGCTGAGGGAACTTTTAGCCTAGACCGCTGCGACATCTCGTGAGACGAGAACTCACATTCTCTTCGAGAGCTGGCTTTTTTATGCAAAGCAAGACGCCGACATATTTAGCAGGTCAGAAGCTGTTGAGTCGGCGACCGAAGACCTCGTGATATCTCGTGTTGTGTGCATAGGATCCTATTGTTTCTCTATACGGAGACACTGTGGATATACTCACGTATGACTTCCATTTTCGAAAAGAACGGAACTGGTCTACATTCTAACCGGTTTTAGGAATACCAACGCCTCATTTTAATTTTTTTTTGTTTATTTCGTTATTTTTTTTAATTATTTTTTTTTCGTTGTGTTTTTTTAAATTTTTATTTCTGTGTGGTTTATTCTCTGTTAGCGTGGTAGCACTAGCCACGGCGCTAACATAGAGCTAGACTTTGAAGAGCAAGGGGCAGGTGCGTCTTACCGGTCCGTCGGTTGGAGCATTCATAGCCATGGGGTGTACATTAAGTGCAGAGGAAAGGGCTGCGATGGAGAGGAGCAAAGCCATCGAAAAAAATTTAAAGGAAGATGGCATGCAAGCAGCAAAGGATATTAAGCTGCTTCTTCTAGGTGAGTGCTGTCTTATAATTTGAGTGTGAGTGATTCTTTTTTTTTTTTGGGGGGGGGGCGTGTATAACGGTGCAGTAGGGCATATGCCGGGTACTAGTGTGTGTGTGTTTGTGAACCAGAGCGTGTGAGCTTGCTTAGCTCCCCTTGTTTTCTATGGGTCTCACATCCGTCAGTGCTCACTCGCCAAGTTTGTCACACACTCAAACAAACGCGCTAGCACACACACACACAAGAACACGCATTGAAAATGTTTCTGAATTACACGAAACAAGATGGCGATAGCTTCGAAAACTATGACAGTCGGGTACAAGAGAAGGTGAATGAGCCATCACCAGAGCCATGTCGATTGACACTTTGGCGTGGATGTGAGTTGGAAAAAAAAAAGGAGTGTGTGTGTGTGTCTGTGCCGGTGTGTGAATGAGATACAGTGCCGAGCCAAAACGCCCCCTCCCTGGCTGGCTTTCCTCTATCGACTTGAGAAGAAGCGGACTAGCTGGTTATACAAATCAATGCTCTACCGAATCGATTCTCTTGCTTCTGTTGTATTCTGAGGCTGGAAGGGAGGGCTGAGTGTGAAAGAGATACAAATAAAAAGGGGGACAGAGAGTATTGCGTTAAAAAGGATACAATTTAGAAAGAATTTTATGGTGTTTTTTTTTATTTTGGATCGTCTTTAGATCCCCCCCCCCCACACACACACAGAAAGAGTAACGGAGAATTAATTGCTATTAGAGAAAGAGAGAGAGAGAGAGAGAGGCATTGAAAAGAGAGAATGTGCGAGGGAGAAAAAAGCGAGAAAGTGTATAAAGAGAGAGAGAGAGAGAGAAAATGAGCGAGAGGGGTGGAATGGCATTCTTAAAACTACAACTAAACTCTTCTGTCTCCTGACTTGTGTAACAAGTAGATGTGAACCTTAACGTTCTCTTGCTGTGTCTGTGTGTGTGTGTTTATGTCATTGTGTAACAAGTAGATGTGAACCTTAACGTTCTCTTGCTGTGTCTGTGTGTGTGTGTTTATGTCATTGTGTAACAAGTAGATGTGAACCTTAACGTTCTCTTGCTGTGTCTGTGTGTGTGTTTCTGTCATTGTTTAAGTGTGTGTACTTGTGTGACGACTCTGATATCATCTTTTAGGTGTCCAATGGACGTGCCACTGTTACTTTATAATAACAAAGGGTAAATGCCGTGTTTCATGTTTCAAATTTATCTTCTTATCTTATATAATACAGATAGTGTGTCTCATTGTGTGGCTCTTCCCTTCCTCATCCCAATGACACGGCTGAGTATCATTTAGTGTGTCTCATTGTGTGGCTGCCCCCCCCCCCCCCTAACAATTACACGGTTGTGTAACATTAGTGTGTGTGAGTGCGCGCACGATTGTCACTCACACTGCACCGCTACCGATGTGCTCAGCCATCGACCCGATTCCTTTCCTCAGTGGGGAGGGCGTGAGAGGAAAAGGAGGGAATAATGGTGGTGGGGTGGCTGAGACCCAGCGTAAAGCAACCCCCCCCCACCCGAAAGCATCACGCCGGTGATAAGTCATTGAACAACTGGTGGGTGCGGCCGAATGCGGTATGGTAAGACCAGGGCGTGCGGTGTAGGGGGCAGGGGAAAGTGAAGGTGAGACAGGAATGATGTATTGTAACCAGTGTACCCATAGCCTCTAGCCTGCGTCACATGATTCATTATTTCATAAAACTTGTCTAGTGTTGGTCGACTGAACTGGGTTTAAACTTAGTTCTGAATTTTTGTTTTGTTTTGTTGCTGTTTTTGATGTAACATGAAATGATGATTTTCCTGCTTTCGAGAACTTTCAGTTACTCCCTAAACATTAATCTTTGCTTATTTGATGTGTACTCTTTGTTCGAATCGTCAGGACCCATAACTGACTTTATCATTCCTTTTTTTTTAACAAAGCATATATTAACTCCCTCTGTGTCTGCCTAGGCAGAACATTTGACTATATAACTTTTCTATGTTTATAAGTACTTGATTAGTTGTTTCCCCCTCCCCTCCCCAAAAAAAAACTGGTTTACAAAATTGATTGGACCATAGTGCAATGAGTAGGCTGCAAACATGAAGAATGCGCTTACCAAAAACAATTTTAATGAAAGTATTTCCAGTCGCACAAATTTATAATTGTTAGTCTAGATGTATTAAAAATGAATAACATGATCGATTTTTTAAAAAATGCTACTTCTCTCAGTATAAGCTTTGATGTTTTTTTTAAGAGAATTTTTTTAAAAATTCTATGTTCTTTCTCATTTCTCTTCTAACACTTTGCAAGGCATTACACTTAGAAACGTAGCTGCAGAATACATTTGTGCGATCAGTGCTTCGATGCTTCATTTTTTAGATTGGGTCACATTGGCCTAATAGGCTACTGGTTATTACTTCATCAATCGTTGACGATTACTTTTGTCTAACCAGAGGTTAGGATGGCTACACCGATGGTTTAGGTTATATTTATGAAACCATTGGCTGTGTTTTCCTCGTTTGATGTAGAGTTTTACAGTAAGAACACGTCCATTTCAATCGGGCAGTACAACAATGTAAAACATATAGTCACTCCGTAGTTTCTCTTGTCTACCCTGTGGGCCTCATCCAGGGAATTTCGTTTGGGTCAATGCATGAATAAATGTCTTAAATCAAACTTTTTTTGTTCTCTCTTACCATACACATGGACTAAATCAGGATAGCACGAATAAAGGTAAAACTAAAGTACCACTATCAGACCTATCAAATCAAATCTATCAAATAAAGGTGTATCTTTGCGAACTTCAAAATATAGCCCAGAGTAGGCCATATTCCATTCCTGATAGTTTTCACTAAGTATTCCGGGTAATGACCTGAATGAACTGTATAAAGTTAGGTGGCTGGAGTTAAAATGGAACTCTTTTAAGAATTGTTCTTATAGACATAAATGGGTGGAGTTATGAAAGCATGCGTATGATTATGTTGATTGTCAAGTCGCGTGAATTAATAATGAATTTGGATTGTTAATTTAACATAAGCGATCTACAATAACAACAAAATGTGTTAGTAAATGTTGACATGTTTCGAATGTTCCATCAGAGTTGGAGACAACCTACTTCCTAGTCCAAACCTCCCGCAGGACGATGACGAATGGCAGCGGGTAGGGTATGAACCCGAGACAACCGAACGACAGTCCAGCGCGCATATCACAAGACCAGACGGGCTACAATAAGTTTCAACTGCTAACGTATAACCCTATGTATGCATAAAATACTATTTGTGATAATCTATTTTTATCGTCTAATTTTATAATAAAGATTTAGTTTAAGAAAAATACATCTCTGCTTATCTAATTGGCCATATTCATTTGAGAGCTGATCTTTACTAAGTAGGCCTAATTATTTTTTCTAGCTGATTCAGGCAACCTGTTCCATATTTGATTGTTACTTAGAATGAAGAAGTTCTTATATGAGTTTTGTGTTAGCATATCTCTCCATTTTTTTTTTGTCTTTCTGGATATTTGTTAAGTTATGTTATTGTATTGTACATTTTGGTTTAATTAGTGTTTTATGTGCAATGGCTTCTTTGTTACAAGAGCGTCCACTTAAAAAACTGAACATTTGGGCCCTCCACACCTGATTTAATATTCTCTTGTGCACAACTAAGTGACTGACACCTTGCACTCGTACCTACCAGAAATATGCATGTGTATTGCGTATTATTGTTATTTATGGGATGTGTGGCTGAGAGATCCAAACCGCTTGGCTATGGCTCGGCTACCTACCGAGTTCAAATCCCGACCCGAGCAGAATTGTTTGCTGATCGCCTAAAGGCAGCACGGACACTTCTCTCCACTGGCCCACAAAAGAAATTGGACCAAAGCGCACTGAGCATGATGTAAGATTAAAAGATGCGCTATATAAAAGCAATAAAAAAAATTAAAGGAATCAAAATACCTTACTATTCTATTAAATGTTCTATACTTGTAACTATTCTATTAAATGTTCTATACTTGTAACTATTCTATTAAATGTTCTATACTTGTAGCTAGTCTATTAAATGTTCTATACTTGTAGCTATTCTATTAAATGTTCTATACTTGTAGCTATTCTATTAAATGTTCTATACTTGTAGCTAGTCTATTAAATGTTCTATACTTGTAGCTATTCTATTAAATGTTCTATACTTGTAGCTATTCTATTAAATGTTCTATACTTGTAGCTATTCTATTAAATGTTCTATACTTGTAGCTATTCTATTAAATGTTCTATACTTGTAGCTATTCTATTATATGTTCTATACTTGTAGCTATTCTATTATATGTTCTATACTTGTAGCTATTCTATTAAATGTTCTATACTTGTAGCTATTCTATTAAATGTTCTATACTTGTAGCTATTCTATTAAATGTTCTATACTTGTAGCTATTCTATTAAATGTTCTATACTTATAGCTATTCTATTAAATGTTCTTTACATGTAGCTATTCTATTAAATGTTCTATACTTATAGCTATTCTATTAAATGTTCTATACTTGTAGCTATTCTATTAAATGTTTTTTACTGGCCTTGCTTTAAAGCACTCACAGTTTCCAAGAACTGAGTCTAAAGAAGTTCCTTCAAATCTAGTGGTACCTATTAATATTATACATTAAACTCTGCCAACTCATTGGTTTTACTGGCTGATTTAGGCAACCCGTTCTATGCACTAGGGATGAAGGGACGATTTCGTCCTAGCATATGACTAAAAAAATGCGTCTTTATCCTTCTGTCTTGTCTTTCTTGGTATTTTATTAGGCTGTGTTTTTGTTTGTATTTTTGTAAGTTATGGTTCAGTGTATTATGCATTATTGCTACTTCATGTTATTGCCTTTTGTCCTGAAGTGTCTCTGAGTTATTTTACTAATGGCGTAATAGGTCTACACATATTTGAAGTTACTGTTATCTTCTTCTTTTTGTGTGTATCTCTAAGTGAATCAACATCTTGATTTGTTCACACACAAGAACACAATACGTTAAAATGATTGAAGATTAGGGCTGCAAAGCTCTTCTTTGTGATGACCTAGGACACATCCAGAGGAAAGAGACATGTACGATCCAGTTTAGGGTAAATTATACTCCCCCCCCCCCACCTAAACAAACAAACAAAAAAAGTACCGCTCCAGCTTTGTCTATGTGGAGATGTATGTGGAGGTCTATGTGGAGGTCTTTGTGGAGGTGTATGCATGGGCGTAGCCAGGATTTTTTTTCGGGGGGGGTGTCCCCCCACACCCCCGCGGAATAAAATTATATTATATTACATTCTAACCCTTTCGGAAGACGTTTATTGCGCCCTAGAATAGGTTCTTCCTGGAGTTAGTGGACAACTCGTAGACTCCCCGCCATTACTAGCAAGGGTGTCTGGGGAAGCTCACAGCGCTCCCCCAGAGCGGAGCGAAGCCCCGCCGCCGAGTACTATTTCTGGTATTGAAAGCCAACAAAATGCATATTCTGAGGTATTTACAGTGCAAGATCTTGCTATTAAAAAGTTTTATTTCAAAAACCTAATGTGCTATTTTTACTTACTTAGACCCTCTCGCGCCGTTCGGCGCATTTTCCAGCAAGCTGTTTCCGCAACTCTTATTACGCGTAATTCATTTTGTCGGAGAACATGTCCCGCAAAACCTCATGCGACGCTCTGTCACAACCTTACTAAGGGTTCGACTCCCAGTTCGGCATATGATTTCTTTGATTTAGACCCGATCTCTATAACTGACTCCTAAAATCCGTCTTAGCCATCTTTGTTGAGCTACATTTAGTGTTTTTCAATTTCGGCAGATGACTATTCACACTTTATTAATGGAGCCCAGCCACTGGTAGAAATGTGTAACCTCTCTTGAATACGCTCTTGTAATTACATGCCTGTATTTTGCTTTAGATTTTTTATCGAAAAGGAAAGTTTTATCGTCAAAATCATCTGTTGAGGGGTTTTAAACTAAAAAATCTCTGGAGTTTTTTTTTATTCAAAACCCCATTTAGCTACGGTCATAGAATTTGGTGACTAGTTTGCTTTAAAATAATATTGAAGAGAGAGGTTTTCAACTCAAAACTCTCTGTAGGGGAATTTTAAACTTAAAACCATCTGGAGGGGTTTTCAATTTAAAACAAAAGCCATTTGGAGGAGGGGGATTTAAACTCAAAACCCCTCATTAGCTTAGCTACGCTCAAAGAATTTTAGTGTGTAATTTGCTTTTTTTATATTGAAGAGGTATTTTTTTAGCATCCAAACCCTCTGAAGGGTGATTTAAACTCAAACCCTCCTTTGGCTATGCTCATAGCATTTTGAGTGCGTAATTTGCTTTTTTTTTAATATTGAAGAGGTATTTTTCAGCTTCAGACCCCGCTGGCAGGGGATTTTAAACTCAAAACCCCTTTGGCTACGCTCATAGATTTTATAGTGTGTAATTTACTTTTTTTTATATTGAAGAAGTACTTTTTAGCTTCAAACCTCAAGTGGAGGGGGTGGGGGTTAAACTCAAAAACCCCTTTGAGAATTTTGAGTGTGTAATTTGCTTTTTTTATATGGGAGGGGGTTTATCGTAATTTTTGGAGGCGGTACAGCTGTTTTCTTGGAATTTGGGGATTGTTTGCATTTTTTTTTAGTTTTGTTTATAGAAGAGGGGGATTTAACTGCAAAACCCCTGGTAGGGGGTTTTAAACTCAAAACCCCTATTAGGGGGTTTAAAGCTAAAAAACCCCTGGTAGAGGGATTTTTATCTCAAAACCCCCTGATAGTTTTTTTTTACTCAAAACCTCTGGTAGGGGGTTTTAAACTCAAAACCCCCTGTTAGAGGGTTTTAAACTCAAAACCCTATCGGCTGTGCTGTGGTAAGTGATGATTTAGTATTAAAATCTCACATAAAATAAGCAAAATGAAAGCAAAAAATCAGTCACTGAATTCCGTTTCGGGGAGGGGGGATTTGAACCCCCAAACCCCCCCCCCCGGCTACGCCCATGGGTGTATGCATCGATACTTTGTGAGTTATACATGTTTTTCTTTCTCCTTTATTAAAAAAAATCAGTTCAATCAAGCTAAGAACGCGCTGTAGTAAGACTTAACCGACGTCCAACTCACTCTCCACATAATGCTAGTTAATGTATCTCACACTGTATTGGTTGTAGACCAATTTGATTTGATTTTCTTAGGGTACTCAGGCTAGACGACACATTGGCATTAGATAATCGGTCGGTGACAATAAAATCATAGTGAAAATTAAGCAAGATGTAATTTTAATAATGACTAGGCCTACTATCTGATGTTAAAGAGCTTGTAAGCAAGATATACTTTACCTAATGTTGGTCTAAACTAGACCGAACAAACTTTCCGATATTTTATAAGTCATTAAAACCAAACATTGCTCTAAATATAGATAGACATAGCAGATGCAAGCAACGGGTTGAAAAATCACGTGCTTTGGCCCAAACGATCCTACAGATTTCTGGATAAGTGAAGGTCAAGGTGATGTACAGACTGGACATCGTCCGCAGTTAAAAATAAAGGCATGCATATCTTAGAAGCACAATTGATTACTGTTGGGATTCCCAGAATATAAACGTCGCAACTTAATAGTAGTGAATAGGGCCCACGTGATAGTACTGAGAATCAAAGCAAACTAACAGACTTTCTGAACACTAATGCAATGAACAATAAATGTAGACATTTACTTCAATTTGACGTAGACTTAAATATTGCAGATAATGAGTTTTTATATGCTAATGATTTAGTCTGATTGTACCTTTTCACTTCTGATTGTATCTTTTCACTTCTGATTGTACCTTTTAACTTCTGATTGTATCTTTTCACTTCTGATTGTACCTTTTAACTTCTGATTGTACCTTTTAACTTCTGATTGTATCTTTTCACTTCTGATTGTACCTTTTAACTTCTGATTTTACCTTTTCACTTCTGATTTTACCTTTTCACTTCTGATAGTATCTTTTCACTTCTGATTGTATCTTTTCACTTCTGATTGTATCTTTTCACTTCTGATTGTACCTTTTAACTTCTGATTGTACCTTTTAACTTCTGATTGTATCTTTTAACTTCTGATTGTATCTTTTCACTTCTGATTGTACCTTTTAACTTCTGATTGTATCTTTTCACTTCTGATTGTACCTTTTCACTTCTGATTGTACCTTTTCACTTCTGATTGTACCTTTTAACTTCTGATTGTATCTTTTCACTTCTGATTGTATCTTTTCACTTCTGATTGTATCTTTTCACTTCTGATTGTACCTTTTAACTTCTGATTGTATCTTTTCACTTCTGATTGTACCTTTTCACTTCTGATTATATCTTTTCATATCTGATTGTATTTTTTCACTTCTGATTGTATCTTTTCACTTCTGATTTTACCTTTTCACTTCTGATTGTATCTTTTCACTTCTGATTTTACCTTTTCACTTCTGATTGTATCTTTTCATATCTGATTGTATTTTTTCACTTCTGATTGTATCTTTTCACTTCTGATTTTACCTTTTCACTTCTGATTGTATCTTTTCCCTTCTGATTTTCCCTTTTCACTTCTGATTGTACCTTTTCACTTCTGATTGTATCTTTTCACTTGATTGTACCTTTTCACTTCTGATTGTTTCTTTTCACTTCTGATTGTACCTTTTCACTTCTGATTGTACCTTTTCACTTCTGATTGTACCTTTTCACTTCTGATTGTATCTTTTCACTCAGATTGTTTCTTTTCATTTGTGATTGTTCCTTTTCACTTCTGATTGTACCTTTTCACTTCTGATTGTACCTTTTCACTTCTGATTGTACCTTTTCACTTCTGATTGTATCTTTTCACTCAGATTGTTTCTTTTCATTTGTGATTGTTCCTTTTCACTTCTGATTGTGTCTTTTCAAAGAAGTAGAATTGGATAGTTCCTTTAAGTTGTATCAAAAATACAAACGAAAATCGTAGAACTGGAAATGTCAAATTGTGTAAGCCTTCTGTCCAAACAATACCGTGAAACAAATTAACCACATTTCACCTCCATGATCTTAAGCTTTAATCATTAGGACTTATTTTTGGGGGGAACTAAACAAGTAGATATAGCCTACATTTTAAGAATTACTTAAGTATGCATCGCAACCAGTAGTGTCACCAATGACATGAGATGCCCTGTTCACGAAAGTCAATCAATTGTGTTACAGATAACATCAGAAACCCTGTTGAATTAGACGAGCAGTAGTGTCATTGATGACAGAAGATGCCCTGTTCAATTAAGTGCAGCTGTAGTTTTACATATGATAGAAGATGCCCTGTTGAATAAAGTCAAGCAGTAGCGTCACCGATAAAAGGAAATACGTGTTGAAGTCTTTTAATTCACGAAGTGGTGTCACAGATGATAGGAGATGTCCAATTCATTAAAGTCAAGCAGTAGTGTCATTAAAATATAAATACGATATCAAAGGCACGTATGCTAGGATAAATTCGCACAAGTCCCCCTTCTCTTTTGAAGGAACATCTGTAATGTATAAGATAAAATAACATTTTTTTTAAATCAGTACTTGGGAAACATGAATGACTTTGACTAGGGGAGTACAGAACATTTAATACTATTCATGTTGCAACGTAGGGCAGACGTTTCTGATGCACATACACATAATATATAGGTCTGTGTGCACATATTTCTGTGTTTGTGTGGTAAGTTAAGAGTTACAAATTCTTTGCTTTATTCACTCATTAATATAGTTTCTTGAGTCAATACACTAAGCCTACTGAAATTAGCAAGCTTATTACATAAAGAAATGAATGTAAAATGAAAACATGTCTGGAAGTGTAGCTATCGCTTTTCTTTTTGTTTTGGTTTTATCATGTTCCAACTTTGTATTTCAAAGCAGTATCACAGATCAACATGTCATGTAAGTAGGCCTATCACAGATCAGTTTGTCATACCAGTATCACACAGATTAACATGTCATGCCTAAATCACAAAAATTAACATAACATGTCCTGCCAGTATCTCAGAGATCAACATGTCATGCCAGCATCACAGATTAACATGACATGTCATTATTTCAGATTAACATGTGATGTATCACATATCAACATGTCGTATATGATTTGCCACTTGATTTTCCTAGTTATCTAAAATAAACTATGATTACATATATCCATGTCTAAAGGCATACATTGGTGTTCTAAACCATCACACCCATCTGTGGGATTTTACGATCTTTTCCTTTTGCAACTTCTCATGGGACGTGATATGCCAATCCTTGACACACATGAACGATTACAAGTTAAACAATTCAAAACATCAGAGGCTGAAGTGTTTTTAACCTTTTTTCCTGAGATATAGGATCCATCCTTAGTGCTTGACTTCCATGTGATGTAGACCTTGTTTTTTTACCAACTGATAGTGTCACTCTAGAAGTGCTGCTAGTCAAATAGGCTGCCTGCAGCAATCTTGTTCTCCATTAGATCTCCTCACAGTATACTCTATGAAAGTCGGCCCTGTGGTATTTAGTGTACGTGTCCAAACCAGCCAAGGCGTCTGTTGCTGGATCAAGTCCAAATCAGCCAAGGCGTCTGTTGCTGGATCAAGTCCAAATCAGCCAAGGCGTCTGTTGCTGGATCAAGTCCAAATCAGCCAAGTCTGTTGCTGGATCACGTCCAAACCAGCCAAGGTGCCTGTTGCTGGATCACGTCCAAACCAGCTAAGGCGTCTGTTGCTGAAGAGAAACTTCGAAAGTCTTGCTTTTTGGAGATTTTATCTTGCCACCTTATTTTCAGAAGTGTCAGGCGTCTTATTATTGCCTAACTTTCAGCATCTGTTGCCAGATACCGAAGTAGAGCTGCGAGAATTCAGAGACATTAGTAAAAAGTCTCCTTCAATAAAAATCACAGGGTCTTCACGTTCACTTCAAAATCACTTCTTAGATCAACAACAATAGATTGATGTGATAAAACAACAATAAAAAATATTTATTGGCAAAATAGTAGCATACCGGTTTGTGTGGAAATCTAGGAGGACTAGGTCCGTGATCTCAGTCTACCATACCTTAACTATTTCAATGAAAACAGTCCTCTGTTTGGGCTGGGAGTTGCTTAGTTACGGTATGTGCTTTAACAATCAGAAAAAAAGCTCAATAATAGCATGAACAAAAAATGTGTTGTTTTTTATAAGTTTCTAGTCTTCACATTGAGTCATCATCCTGTCTTTGAAATGAACTCACTCTCGCACGTGTGAACAGTGAACGTCTTGACTAACAGGTACAAAAACAAAATCGTCTCCCTGTAACAGAGGCGCAGCTGAATGTCATAAATAAAATCAAAACAATAATGTCATAAATAAAATCAAAACAATAGCTACAAAAAGTTTTGATAAGAAGATAGACTCGGTATGGTATATCTAGCTAGTTGTGTATCTAGGTACGGTACTCGTGGGATGTAAATCTAGGTACGGTACTCGTGGGATGTAAATCTAGGTATGGTACTCGTGGGATGTAAATCTAGGTACCGTAGTTTTGTACTGCGTTGCCATTCACTTATGATACAGCACTTATGATACAGGTCTACATTCAGTTATTTCGTCTCCTATACATTTTTCAGTGTCTTTCGATCTCCTGAAATTTTTGTGTCTACTTTAAGTGCCCTTTCCAGATTAGGCCTAAAAATTAAAAAAACAACAACATAAAGCTTACAATTCACATACTGCCATTGACTATGAATAATTATGTGCAGAATTTTAACTTGATGCTCGTAGGGGAAGGGGGGATGGAAAACACAATAAGGGAAGTAACTCCACACTCCATAAATACATTCACATCTCTCAGTAAGTAGCATATTCTTCCCTCCTTCGATACCAAGCAAAAAAAAAAAAAATCACCATTAATTAATTAATTAAGTAATTTTTTTTAAATTAATTTGTTAGGTACAAGAAAATAATTGTGTAAATTTTCAACTTGATCCGAGAATGTGTTTGGGAAAAATTATGTGTATAGAAATTATTAGATACGTCCGTACGTTGTATAGGCATGCAACTGTGTTAACTTAGGAACGGCTGCTATGATAGTCTTATTTATTTTCCACTATGGATACCGGCACTGTTGTTTTGTTAATAACAATCATAAATGTTAGCGATGAAATTGGGATAGTTAAAACCTTATTTACTTTCTGGCAACAAACAAAGGCGAAGTTAATTTATATTTAGAATCTAGATCTAGGTAACCTGGTCTAACATTTATGTTTTTGTGTTCTGTTTCTTGTAAGCTCCAGATAACTTTTCTGTTGTTTTTTTTTAAATATGTTTCGTAAATTTCGGACTTTTCTTCAGAATTAGACATTATTATATCCTAGCCCAAACCTCAAAAGCTATTTTATCACTTTTTCACCCGAGATAAGGCTACTGTTAGGCCTACTGTTGGCTTCTGTTGTCAATGTCATAGGCCTATAGGCCTAATTAGAAAATAAAAATGATGACAAAAACAAACTAAGAAATAAATAAAAAACATTCTTCTTACTGGTAAGTCAAAACAAACCAGATCATTCTATGTCTCTGTCCCTCTACTTGTAGACACTTTCATTCTGAACGTGTTGGGAATGGCATTTCAATATCAGTTTGTTTATCGTTGATGATGCAAGAGTTTCAACACTAAGTTACACCTCTTGGTGTACTGTCAAGTCTTTTCAAGTTCAACGCAGTGCACTATTCCTTAATGAATGCGATGATGTAAACAGAGGTATGACGTCAGCAACAAATCGGACGTCATGATTGTTGATTTTCTTTTTTAAAACTCTATTGATTCTAGTGTTGAACTACATTTGTGTTCCTTATTTATTTGGTTGCATTGGTAGATAGAGTGGAGAATATCCATCAGATCTATTTGGTTTCATTAGATAGAGTGGAGAATATCCACCAGATCTATTTGGTTTCATTAGATAGAGTGGAGAATATCCATCAGATCTATTTGGTTTCATTAGATAGAGTGGAGAATATCCACCAGATCTATTTAGTTTCAGTAGATAGAGTGGAGAATATCCACCAGATCTATTTGGTTTCATTAGATAGAGTGGAGAATATCCACCAGATCTATTTGGTTTCATTAGATAGAGTGGAGAATATCCATCAGATCTATTTGGTTTCATTAGATAGAGTGGAGAATATCCACCAGATCCAGATCTGATTATAGCAACTATGAAACTAAGTTTATTTCACTAGTCTAGGGGACTGGAAGACGACTGTTGTTTTAATTGACAGTGTAGTAAAATACTAAGTCAAAACACTGACACACATTTTGTCATGTCTCTAAACTCTGTCACGTCTCTAAACTGGAAGAAGGTGTCTAAACTCTTTCTCTCTCTCTCTCTCTCTCTCTCTCTCTGTGTAGTTATTGTGCCTTTGTTTTCTTGCATACATAGGCTTTGATTTATAACTAAAGGATCATCGACCCTTAGTTATATAAGGGATCACCCGGCCTTCGAATGAACAGAGGGTACCATTGCCCTTCTATATATTTATATAAGTGTAAGGATCATCATGGCCCTCTAATGAATGTGCTCAAGGGATCAACTTCTCTTCTAATTTATACAATGGATCATTATGGCCCTGTAATGCGCACACGGGATCATCAACACTTCTCATTTTTACCATGAATTATTTTGAGCCCTAATGTGCACAAGGGATCACCTACCCTTCTCATTTAAACTAGGGATCATCATGCTTCATCTAGCTTACATAATAAATTTTCTCGTCAGGATAAGACCATGGATCATTCTACAATTTCTAACTTCAACACAATTAACTGTCATCTTCCCCATTGTTTCAACAGATGTCTCGGTCTTTTACGTTTAGCATGTGTCCAGCCATCATTTAGTATTTTCCAATGAACGTTCTTCTTTTCTCTTAGGCGTCTTTCAAAACAAATCAGAGATACTGGTACAGACCTATCTCTAACTATAAATAAATATAATAAGTAAATATAATGCAGTTGCAATAAACTTGAGGATACGAACAGGTCCAATCTGACATTTAACACATCCGTACATAGAAGTTAAGCAATTCAAAACACCAGAGGCTGAAGCGTTTTAAACCTTTTTTGCCTGAGATGTAGGATCCCTCCTGATATTGAGATACACACACAGATATATAGAAAAATATAAACGATGAAGGATAGAAAGAAAGAAAAAGTACCCACACTCTTGCATGCACTGGTGAATGTGTTACCGTACAAAGAAAAGCAAGTCTAGAATACAAGAATGGTGTAAATAAAAGGTTCAGCCAATACACTCCCACCCCAAGCTTGAAATTAACTGGAGCAAGAACCCAATCACCGGCGTTTTTTTTCCCTTTCCATCACTTTCCTAGGCTTTAAGACAAGCTCAGCCTGCCACATTTATTGCACGTGCGAAAGGTATTGTCTAAAAATAGCTCACCAGCGCGCATGCCAGGGGGGTGTAATCCAGATGTGAGAAGATGCTCATGTGTGTTGCATGCCAGCCGGAATAATTTTGAACCGTAAGGGCAATATTTTATCGCAGTGTCGTAGGTTCTAAGCCTTCAGGAAAATATTAAAGCTATTTTTTCATCAGCTTGTGACTTAATACCGGGGGTACTCTAGATGTAGTTGTTTGAGGTCCAAGTATATGAAAGACTTGCCAAAACACTTTGCTAGTTATATTCAGCACCATAGTTATTTCTTATTTAGGAAAACATTTGTATATTTCATTAAGTCGCGAAACTCTCGCCATATTGATTTATTGTTAACATACGTTATCATTAAATTTAGAACTATAAGCTAATAATACACTCATAAAGAAAAATATAAATAGGACAGGTCGAATACTGACTACTAGTATGGACGTTTCTGGCCTGTAATGTCAGCTTTATTTAGGCGTTTTCTTATTTTTAACTTAGACATAGTCTGATTCATTGCTATAAAATCTCTTTTTTTTTAAATCATTTATTTTTCATAAACTCTTAAGGGCACTGCCTACTCAGGTTACTTATAATGTAGGGATAATAGGCCTTCCACGCAGCAGTCCTGTATCCGCTTCCATGGATTTCTTCACTCCTTCTTTGACGGTTGTCGTCGTCGCATCAACACTTTGTCCCTAAAGCCTTCGGGAGCAAAACAAAACAAAAAGTAAGGGAAAAACAAAAACGACACATTCAATTGATTTGCTCTCTCCAAAAGATGTAACAAACAAATGTCCTGGCCTTACGTCAACAAGGCTGCAGTGTTTTCGCCAAATTGTAGACTGTCTTGACTTATAAATATTACAGACGTTACTTCAAAAGAGAAGTCGTTTTTTTTTTCTCCATACTTTAAAGGCAATAGGGAACAAAAAAAAAGGCACTAGCATATAGAATAAGAAATGTGCGTTTATCTTTGTGTCTTTCTGAGCATTCTATTAGGTTTTGTATTTGTAAATTTTGGTTCACTGTTCGAATTCGATTAAAGTAACACTCTAATTAATACTCTAATCGAAAAATTCGAATAATGTTTGTTATAAATCTTTCATGTCCTTGTAGTCCTCTCGCTTAAAGTCGTGTCACTCACTGGCCAATGATATCAGGTTTAGTTACCCTAGTGTGTTTTTTTTTTAAAAAAGATTAAAAAATTGTCTTTGACCAACTTTTTTTTTATACCGCTGGTCATTGGTGATTCGTCTTTGATCGAAAAGAAAGTCATTTCACTTGTATATCTAGACAGAGACTGACTATTACAAGTTACACATACATATGAATACAGTTTAATACACATTACATAAACAAGGTATTTGAAGACATTTTAAAAAGAAATTTCTATATGTCCTTTGGCTACATCCTATATGAACATGTAGGCTCTTGAACATTTCAGGAAGTCTTATCCATATTTCGACAGTCCTAGTCCAATATACGCACATTACTGCAGAACAATATCTAGGGTTGCATGTCGTGACTGACTTAACACAACTTTAGGTCAGTCCACAAAGTTTGTATTGACAACTTCAATAAAACTCACTGGATAGTTTTCCTATTTTCACTGTCCATCATGCAAAATAAAAATCAAAGCTATCAGAAAAATAATTAAGTTCAAGCTAGTTTGGTAGGGCCATTTTTTTTTTGTACAGTGCGTGAGTACCAGCTTGGTCTTACATGACATAGAGTGACATATAAACAGAGTAGGCTACAGTACATTCATACTTGCGTTGTCGGTCGTATCAATCTATGTCTTATGTCGTAAAAGCATTTTTTCTTGTGACTATAGAACTCTATTCAGTGGTTCCAGTCTCGCCTGCAAGCTTATTACGTGACTCTATTAAGGAAAGATACGGTAATAAGAATTGAATAAAAACAAACTGCAGATTTATGGCAAAGGTCGTCTTTGAAAGGAAACTCTTTTTATTCTACTGTCTTTTGGTTCTACTTCTAGATTTACAAACAGTGCAGAAAGAAAAAGAAGCATATCTGCATGGGTTTGTAGTGAAGTTAATCTTGTATACATTTCTCCCATCTTTTACACGCAGTACCAGGCAACACGTAGTCTCAGCACTCCTGATTATGACTTCCACTATATTAACCTTATTCAAGTAGGACATGTTGAAATGTTAAGCTACTTCTACCTTAAAGGTTCAGTAATAAAACCGAAAGATGAAGAGCTTCAGAAAGAAATATCGTGCGCTAAGAAAGACGACATAAAAGGGACAGAATTCATTTGAATTTACACTATGATTACTTTTATTTGTTTGGTATTTTGATTTTGGTTAAGGTACTTCAGTTTCAAAGTAAGATGTAAACGAGCTCTTCATGCTCAATTATATTTAAAAGTGTAACAAACATTTTAGCAACTATAAATAATAAAAAATTAATATAGGCCTATTTGTAATATACAAATATTATACATATTCACATTTGACTAGAGTAACACCTTTAGTAAAATCACAAAATTTAGAAACCCTTCAGGACAGAAGGCTCAAAAGTAAAGTAGCAATCATACATAAAACACTGAACCATAATCTTCAAATACAAAAACAAAATTTAATAAAATACTCTGAAAGACACAAAGATAAAGGCACATTCCTCGTCCCATATGCTAGGACAAATTTGTACAAATACTCCTTTTTCCCTAGTGCTATTAGAGCATGGAATGGGTTGCCTGAGCTAGCCAGGAAAACCAGTGACTTGGCAGAATTTAAGTCATTGGTTAATATGCATGACTAAATGCATGACGCGTAGGACGTAATCATCTTCTTTTTTGAAGTAACGTCTGTATTATATAAGATAAGAAGATAAGATATAACATACCATCTATCTATCTATCTATCTTATCTATCTAGAACAACTTTTGAGCCGATTGTTAATAATACAACACTCATAATCTTTCATAGATCTATTTGCATTAGCATTTCACCTACTTATAAGTAATATTTTTTAGCATGTTGGCTGTAGTTTTCGAAATGTCTTGCCATGAGACTTCTCTAGGGTCATGACCTTGTACAGAAATATGAAGTGAAACTACTGATAAGACTAGGTCATGAATTTGCACAGATATATGAAGTGAAACTACTGATATGATCAGGTCATGAACTTGTACAGAAATATGAAGTGAAACTCTACTGATAAGATCAGATCATGAATTTGTACAGAAATATGAAGTGAAACTCTACTGATAAGATCAGGTCATGAACTTGTACAGAAATATGAAGTGAAACTCTACTGATAAGATCAGATCATGAATTTGTACAGAAATATGAAGTGAAACTCTACTGATAAGATCAGGCCATGAAATTGTACAGAAATATGAAGTGAAACTACTGATAAGATCAGGTCATGAATTTGTACAGAAATATGAAGTGACACTACAGGTCAAGAACTTGTACAGAAATATGAAGTGAAACTACTGATAAGATCAGGTCATGAACTTGTACAGAAATATGAAGTGACACTACTGATAAGATCAGGTCATGAATTTGTACAGAAATATGAATTGAAACTCTACTGATAAGATCCATCCATCTATCCATCCCAGTGGCACTACAGCCCATGGAGGGCTCTGACCTGCTTCAACACATCCTTCCATTCAGATCTCTCCTGGGCCTTTCGTCTCCACGCTCTAACCCCAAGCTGTTGCAGATCTGCTTCCACATCATCAATCCATCGCATTCGGGGTCTGCCTTTGGGTCGCCTGCCTTTTGGTTTTTGTATGTAGACGATTTTCGCTCCTCTGTTATCTGACATTCTTTCAAGGTGACCTGTCCAACGTAGTCTGTTTTTTTTTTACTGATGAGATCAGGTCATGAATTTGTACAGAAAAAAAAAAGTGAAACACTACTGATAAGACTAGGTCATGAACTTGTATAAAAATATGAATTGAAAGTCTACTGATAAAACTTGGTCATGGACATATGAAGTGAATAGGCAGTGTCGTCTGTGTATTGAAATGTGAGCTCAGAAAGAAGTAGGTCAGATAGATCTATTGACACTGCAGTTAGTTTGACATCCTGAGGGGAGAACATCTGTGTCATGACATAACACAAAGCCGCACTGCATGCTCCTCAATAACAACGGGCATGTGCTTCAATCTTGGCGAATGATCTTCACTCATAATATAAGACCTGCGTAATAATTCATGACCTTCTTAATGCCTACGTTTTCGGTCGTTCCTTTGAATGATACTCCCAGAATGAATGACATAACCCTCGAGTACTATGTTCCAATGGCATGATTCTAATGGCAGAGTTCGAACCCTCGAGACGACAGTGCCACACGACCAGGCAACCATTGTTCATGCCACTTCGTCTAGGGATGGTCTGCATGACATTCAGCGACTTGTATTTCATGAACCATTAGACATAGCTTTTGGGGGGGGGGTTGTTCAATTGTTATAACCATAGACCATAATTGACATAGAAACTCTGTTATATACGGTGCCGGTATATGAATGTGTGCGTGTGGACACAATTAGCCTCATGTGTTCTGCTATAGAAGTTTTAAGTACTAAAAGCAGTGTGAAGACTCACATATTTACATTGATAATGTAATGTAACAGGAGTGCCCTCAACAGGTCAACGTTGTTTTGAAGCCTCGGGCTCGTTGTTCCTGGTCCCTTACATTCTAATGGGAGCTGGTGCTCCAATATGTATTTTTAAAAAAATGTTTTACTTTTATAGGCTAGTGCTAAGCTGTATGTTTACACTTCCGCCTACTTCTATGTTAGATTATATGGGTTAGGGGCAGTCGGGCAGATGAGGTGCTATAAATAGAGCAGATGCTGCGGATCCTGGCCTGTTGTGGACCACTGATCATTGGGCGGTCAGCCGAGTCTGTGTGACCAGGCCTGCTATAATAGATGCTGTTCTAAGCTGCAGCTTTCATCAACTGTTTTAAGTGGCTTCAGTGATTTGGACCAATTTGGCCACTAGTTCTAAGTTGCTACTTTAAACTGCTGTATTAGTATGTAATAACATTTAGATCTGGTAGGTCTGTTTAGTTTAGGTATTGAGTTTAGGTTATAGATCTAGTTAGTGTATACATTTTTAATTTTAGTATTATTTTTTAAAATGTCCATCTTATTAATACAAAAGTATTTTATTTGTTGTAGCATTCATTAAAATTTGTATCTTTGTTTTTCTTACTTCAGGTTAGTTTAGTTTGTGTAGTCTGGTTGCTTTGGCTAGTCTATCCCATTGGTCTCATGCTGAAGTGCACAGATAAAACCCACTCAGTAGCGCTACCATCTGCCCACTGTACGATCCTTGTTAGCCCGGGCTAGACCTGACCTAGGCCCGACCGACCCGCTAAAACTATTAAAAGTAAACGTAACAGATAAATACAAAATACATGACTGACTAAGTCTCTGATGTACATAGAAAATATTCAATGCGATGACTATTTACAGTGTACTGAAATGGTTAAATACCGGCTGCAAATTGGCAAATTGGTGATATGAATCAATGTTACAGATATTGGTTATATGTACCTGTATCAATGCCGGTACTATGATTAAACATTCCACACCTAGCCGTATCATGAGCCAATCACACCAGGAACAAGTTCAACACTGTAGTGCCGTATGACAGACACAACAGTGGCTTTACACCGTCATCAAACCGAGCCGGGTACAGCGGATTAAAAATTATTATTTCAAGAATACACTATCTTATCCTAGCAGGGGGAAACCAAGCTTCTCAGGTCAGCCCAAAGCAGCACAAAGACAATGAAGAAGTCCAAAAACACAAGGAAACCCTGCAAGTAGATCGCGGAGAATACGTCAGCGATAGCATAACAACAGCGTGAAGGACTTCAACAATTACATAACAACAGCGTGAAGGACTTCAACAATTACATAACAACAGCGTGAAGGACTTCAACAATTACATAACAACAGCGTGAAGGACTTCAACAATTACATAACAACAGCGTGAAGGACTTCAACAATTACATAACAACAGCGTGAAGGACTTCAATAATTACATAACAACAGCGTGAAGGACTTCAATAATTACATAACAACAGCGTGAAGGACTTCAATAATTACATAACAACAGCGTGAAGGACTTCAACAATTATATAACAACAGCGTGAAGGACTTCAACAATTACATAACAACAGCGTGAAGGACTTCAACAATTACATAACAACAGCGTGAAGGACTTCAACAATTACATAACAACAGCGTGAAGGACTTCAACAATTACATAACAACAGCGTGAAGGACTTCAACAATTACATAACAACAGCGTGAAGGACTTCAACAATTACATAACAACAGCGTGAAGGACTTCAATAATTACATAACAACAGCGTGAAGGACTTCAATAATTACATAACAACAGCGTGAAGGACTTCAATAATTACATAACAACAGCGTGAAGGACTTCAACAATTATATAACAACAGCGTGAAGGACTTCAACAATTATATAACAACAGCGTGAAGGACTTCAATAATTACATAACAACAGCGTGAAGGACTTCAACAATTACACAAGGACAGCGTAAAGGACTTCAATAATTACATAACAACAGCGTGAAGGACTTCAATAATTACATAACAACAGCGTGAAGGACTTCAATAATTACATAACAACAGCGTGAAGGACTTCAACAATTACATAACAACAGCGTGAAGGACTTCAATAATTACATAACAACAGCGTGAAGGACTTCAACAATTACATAACAACAGCGTGAAGGACTTCAACAATTATATAACAACAGCGTGAAGGACTTCAATAATTACATAACAACAGCGTGAAGGACTTCAACAATTACATAACAACAGCGTGAAGGACTTCAACAATTACATAGCAACAGCGTGAAGGACTTCAACAATTACATAGCAACAGCGTGAAGGACTTCAATAATTACATAAAAACAGCGTGAAGGACTTCAAAAATTACATAACAACAGCGTGAAGGACTTCAATAATTACATAACAACAGCGTGAAGGACTTCAACAATTACATAACAACAGCGTGAAGGACTTCAACAATTACATAACAACAGCGTGAAGGACTTCAATAATTACATAACAACAGCGTGAAGGACTTCAACAATTACATAACAACAGCGTGAAGGACTTCAATAATTACATAACAACAGCGTGAAGGACTTCAATAATTACATAACAACAGCGTGAAGGACTTCAATAATTACATAACAACAGCGTGAAGGACTTCAATAATTACATAACAACAGCGTGAAGGACTTCAACAATTATATAACAACAGCGTGAAGGACTTCAATAATTACATAACAACAGCGTAAAGGACTTCAACAATTACATAACAACAGCGTGAAGGACTTCAACAATTACATAACAACAGCGTGAAGGACTTCAACAATTACATAACAACAGCGTGAAGGACTTCAATAATTACATAACAACAGCGTGAAGGACTTCAATAATTACATAACAACAGCGTGAAGGACTTCAATAATTACATAACAACAGCGTGAAGGACTTCAATAATTACATAACAACAGCGTGAAGGACTTCAACAATTACATAACAACAGCGTGAAGGACTTCAACAATTACATAACAACAGCGTGAAGGACTTCAACAATTATATAACAAACGCGTGAAGGACTTCAATAATTACATAACAACAGCGTGAAGGACTTCAACAATTACACAAGGACAGCGTGAAGGACTTCAACAATTACATAACAACAGCGTGAAGGACTTCAACAATTACATAACAACAGCGTGAAGGACTTCAATAATTACATAACAACAGCGTGAAGGACTTCAATAATTACATAACAACAGCGTGAAGGACTTCAATAATTACATAACAACAGCGTGAAGGACTTCAATAATTACATAACAACAGCGTGAAGGACTTCAATAATTACATAACAACAGCGTGAAGGACTTCAACAATTACATAACAACAGCGTGAAGGACTTCAACAATTATATAACAAACGCGTGAAGGACTTCAATAATTACATAACAACAGCGTGAAGGACTTCAACAATTACACAAGGACAGCGTGAAGGACTTCAACAATTACATAACAACAGCGTGAAGGACTTCAACAATTACATAACAACAGCGTCAAGGACTTCAATAATTACATAACAACAGCGTGAAGGACTTCAATAATTACATAACAACAGCGTGAAGGACTTCAATAATTACATAACAACAGCGTGAAGGACTTCAACAATTATATAACAACAGCGTGAAGGACTTCAACAATTACATAACAACAGCGTGAAGGACTTCAACAATTACATAACAACAGCGTGAAGGACTTCAACAATTACATAACAACAGCGTGAAGGACTTCAACAATTACATAACAACAGCGTGAAGGAATTCAATAATTACATAACAACAGCGTGAAGGATTTCAATAATTACATAACAACAGCGTGAAGGACTTCAATAATTACATAACAACAGCGTGAAGGACTTCAACAATTACATAACAACAGCGTGAAGGACTTCAACAATTACATAACAACAGCGTGAAGGACTTCAACAATTATATAACAACAGCGTGAAGGACTTCAATAATTACATAACAACAGCGTGAAGGACTTCAACAATTACATAACAACAGCGTGAAGGACTTCAACAATTACATAGCAACAGCGTGAAGGACTTCAATAATTACATAACAACAGCGTGAAGGACTTCAATAATTACATAACAACAGCGTGAAGGACTTCAATAATTACATAACAACAGCGTGAAGGACTTCAACAATTACATAACAACAGCGTGAAGGACTTCAACAATTACATAACAACAGCGTGAAGGACTTCAACAATTATATAACAACAGCGTGAAGGACTTCAATAATTACATAACAACAGCGTGAAGGACTTCAACAATTACATAACAACAGCGTGAAGGACTTCAACAATTATATAACAACAGCGTGAAGGACTTCAATAATTACATAACAACAGCGTGAAGGACTTCAACAATTACATAACAACAGCGTGAAGGACTTCAACAATTACATAACAACAGCGTGAAGGACTTCAATAATTACATAACAACAGCGTGAAGGACTTCAATAATTACATAACAACAGCGTGAAGGACTTCAATAATTACATAACAACAGCGTGAAGGACTTCAATAATTACATAACAACAGCGTGAAGGACTTCAACAATTATATAACAACAGCGTGAAGGACTTCAATAATTACATAACAACAGCGTGAAGGACTTCAACAATTACATAACAACAGCGTGAAGGACTTCAACAATTACATAACAACAGCGTGAAGGACTTCAACAATTACATAAGAACAGCGTGAAGGACTTCAATAATTACATAACAACAGCGTGAAGGACTTCAATAATTACATAACAACAGCGTGAAGGACTTCAATAATTACATAACAACAGCGTGAAGGACTTCAATAATTACATAACAACAGCGTGAAGGACTTCAACAATTACATAACAACAGCGTGAAGGACTTCAACAATTATATAACAAACGCGTGAAGGACTTCAATAATTACATAACAACAGCGTGAAGGACTTCAATAATTACATAACAACAGCGTGAAGGACTTCAACAATTACATAACAACAGCGTGAAAGACTTCAACAATTACATAACAACAGCGTCAAGGACTTCAATAATTACATAACAACAGCGTGAAGGACTTCAATAATTACATAACAACAGCGTGAAGGACTTCAATAATTACATAACAACAGCGTGAAGGACTTCAATAATTACATAACAACAGCGTGAAGGACTTCAATAATTACATAACAACAGCGTGAAGGACTTCAATAATTACATAACAACAGCGTGAAGGACTTCAACAATTACATAACAACAGCGTGAAGGACTTCAACAATTATATAACAAACGCGTGAAGGACTTCAATAATTACATAACAACAGCGTGAAGGACTTCAACAATTACACAAGGACAGCGTGAAGGACATCAACAATTACATAACAACAGCGTGAAGGACTTCAACAATTACATAACAACAGCGTCAAGGACTTCAATAATTACATAACAACAGCGTGAAGGACTTCAATAATTACATAACAACAGCGTGAAGGACTTCAATAATTACATAACAACAGCGTGAAGGACTTCAACAATTATATAACAACAGCGTGAAGGACTTCAACAATTACATAACAACAGCGTGAAGGACTTCAACAATTACATAACAACAGCGTGAAGGACTTCAATAATTACATAACAACAGCGTGAAGGACTTCAACAATTACATAACAACAGCGTGAAGGAATTCAATAATTACATAACAACAGCGTGAAGGATTTCAATAATTACATAACAACAGCGTGAAGGACTTCAATAATTACATAACAACAGCGTGAAGGACTTCAATAATTACATAACAACAGCGTGAAGGACTTCAATAATTACATAACAAGAGCGTGAAGGACTTCAATAATTACATAACAACAGCGTGAAGGACTTCAACAATTACATAACAACAGCGTGAAGGACTTCAACAATTACATAACAACAGCGTGAAGGACTTCAACAATTACATAACAACAGCTTGAAGGACTTCAACAATTACATAACAACAACGTGAAGGACTTCAACAATTATATAACAACAGCGTGAAGGACTTCAATAATTACATAACAACAGCGTGAAGGACTTCAATAATTACATAACAACAGCGTGAAGGACTTCAATAATTACATAACAACAGCGTGAAGGACTTCAACAATTACATAACAACAGCAAGAAAGTCATTGCTAATGCCAAATTGTGCAGGTGCGCATGACAATCATGTCCTCAAAATACAGGAGTATTAAATTTTTTGGAAACGTTTCTGGTGTGGCAAAGACACTGGTAAAGAAATTCTCTATACATAAACGTTAATCTACCACTTTTTAATTGTAAGAAAATCACTCTGAGAAAGAGAGAGAGGATTTACTTTGAGAATAAATATTAAAAAATTGAAGTCCAAAATCACTCAGAGAAAGGGAAAGAGAGAGTATAAATATAAACGATTATAGTCTAAATAATAGGTATAATTAGTAATTTAGTAAGCCTTTTTAAATGAATGGAATGAGAAGGATGGTACCCTGGTCGTGTGGCATGTGGTTCGGACTGTCATGACAGTGGTTCTGGGTTTGAACCTTGCTAGCTTCCATCCTCTGCCACCCAGGAGATGGTTTGAGGCTTGGACGTTATAATCTTCATTTCTGGAAGAAACGTCCGAAACTTATAATAACTCGCAGGTTTTTTTTTTATGTAAATCTTGTCATGTAAGTGTTGTTTTTTTTTTGTCTTTATGGTGATCTTAGCAAGGTTTTATTGTAACCCTAGCTAGGTTTTATTGTAACCCTAGCTAGGTTTTATTGTGTTCTTGATAAAACTCAAACATTTAAGCTTCACAGTTCAAATATAAATGTTAGGGGCCGTAGTAGGCCTTGATCCACGATGACATCTTTGGTACTAGCACTGATTATAATTGTACTAGGGAGACACCATATGAATACATGTATTTGTAGTTTGACATTTAATTTAGGCTGACGAAATAAGTATAGAAGTAGAGTCACTATTGTGGAACAGTTTGCAGCTACTTTTAGTTTTCAATTTTTTGCTCCGTAATGGTTAGACCTATGGAAAAACTAAAAGTATCTAGGCATTGCCCATCCATTTTCCGATAAAAATAGACGCATTGTTTAGTTTTTAAACAGATATTTAAATTTTACATTCAAATCGGCTGAGATATGGTCAGTCACAATTACGGAACAAGATTTTTTAAGAAGTCACAATTGCGGAACACGTTAAAAATGTCGGAACAAAGCCTATATAAAGTATATATTTATTAGTCTTATATAATACTTGAACTCCTTATCCTTTACATTAATTTTATTTTATTAAAGCTTATGACAACACATTGTCACTTTTCAATCCTTTACCTCTTTAATTTAATTGACGTCACACAACCCTGATTTTCCTTACAAGATTTTATTTTCCACTATTCTTTAATTCTTTTTTGTTATATTAATATTATATAGGCCTATATGATATTATTTGATATTATGATTTGTCCTCTTTTTTGCTGGACGTCTGGTAATCATAAATTATATATATATGTAATAGTATTGTCTAAATGTTTTTAAATTTATGTTTACTAATACAAACTCATATTTAAATTCAGATAATCTAAATCACTATGCAAATATTAAGCTAAATGCGCAGGTCAAATAAATGACATCTATAGTGTTCCACAATTGTGACCATCTTTAAAAAGGTAAAAACTGGGTAAACACCTCTCAATTTTTTAAAAATTGAATTCCTGGTAGATGGCTACGACATGAAGTTTTTCCACATCCATTTATAAACCTTAAAATAGGTGTATCATGCAGGTGATGTGTCATTATGATTTTTAAAAAGCCTTAAGCCCTGACCTATGCGGTTCTCCTGGTACGTGAAAAATAATGGACGATTCCACACCTGTCAACTTTAACATGGAGTCAAAATGAATTTTCTGCTGTGAAAGGAAAACCCTTATATCGGAAATGTAGAGAAATGGACCATACGCAGTACCGTTACAGTAGTTTAGCAGAAAATTTCAAAATAAAATTAATTTTAACTAATTTCGACGAGCTGTTCCGCAAACATGCCTGCTCCGCAATAGTGACTCTACTATACCCATTGCTGGACCTTTCTTTCTAGTTAACTAATAAATTAGTCAATCTCCTTAGACCAATAAGCCGTTATTAACAACGGAGAGACATAATATCACGACCAATATCTTGCTTGATAAATTAATTATGTGTGGATACATAAATTAGCGAGAGTCCTTTTGTAATTCACAACTGTCAGTTACATTTATTTTAGCCATGAACGATTTCCCTTTAGTATGAACTGCTTAAACAATCTAGTCATGGTCTTCTGACCCGAAGACGTCAGCCAAACGTTCAAATCAAAACAACACGCACTCGGTGGTCCATGGAGTTTTCATGCCACCATATTTGACCTCCTCCTTTCCCCACGTTTGTTTTTTTTTTCTTGCCGTGGCCATGTATCTCTAGGACCACTGGTATAGCTCAGCTGCCTGTGAGGTCCTATCGATTGACCAGGCCATCCACACGCCTCGGACACCGTATCGATCTCCCATCCACTTGGTCTTCTCTGGTCTCGGCTTTTGCAGAGGTTTATGAACCGGTGAAGAGAGGCCAGGTCGGGAGGGAGTGAAAGAAAAGAGAGAGAGAGAGAGAGAGATGGGAGTGTGAGGGTGGCAGTGTGTGCGCGTGAGTCTGATCTGC
The DNA here is from genome assembly GCF_947242115.1 of Biomphalaria glabrata. Taxonomy (NCBI): domain Eukaryota; kingdom Metazoa; phylum Mollusca; class Gastropoda; family Planorbidae; genus Biomphalaria; species Biomphalaria glabrata. The sequence continues at coordinate 23,505,896 of NC_074717.1, forward strand.
TGATGCTGATTTTAACACGGCTGGTGTGTGAGTGCGGTGCGTGTGTGTCTCAAGTGTGTAGTCGCCTGTTCTAGCGGCTTTAGCTGAATGCGTGTGGGAGAGCGCGGGCAGCTTTGTGTGTGTTTGTGAGACTGTGTGTGTGTGTGTGTGTGTTTAGAGTAAAGATGTAGCCAAGAATAAATCGTCACTGCTTAAGAGCCGGCGTGTCCCAGTATTAGGCTCCGGGTACACTTTCTCTTGCTTGTAGGAACTTGAACCGCAATCAACAAGTAATGTTTATTAATGACCTACCTTATGCAAGTAGTTCACCAAGCCCTGCGAGATAGCTCTCAATTGAGACGTTTTAACGGAAGGTCGGTCGTCATTCATGTCTACATTTGTGCCATTTTTACAAAGCTTATATCAACGCTGTCTATCTGGTAAAAAGTATGTACACGTTATTTCTCCCATACCCTATCTCGGATCAAGCTGAAATTTTACACAATTATTTTTTTTTACCTGACAACACAAGAATCAATCTAAAAAAATTAACCAATTACTTAATTAACAATTGATAATTAATTATTTGTTTGGTATAGAACAAGGGATAGAAATTGTACTTGACTGATATGGGTTATAAGTTGAATTAGTCACCTTTATATTTTTTAGAGAGAAAAAGGTTGCCACTTTAAAGTCTGAAAGTAACATAACTATAAAACCTTCTATTTTTGTAAGCACTAACCTGGCACAGTGGTTACTATGTTGGCTTGAAGAGGCGTAAATAGGTTTGAGCCCTGGAGTTCGAATTCAGATCGTTTTTTTTTAATGCATTCACCCAGATATCCCCTTTTTTCTCCACACATCCCTTTCCCAACTGGTACAGACAAGTGATAGGATCATAGCGTATTGAGAAAGCTAAAAGCATGAAATTGCACTAAACAAAAACAATTGGTAAAAAATATTTCTGTCACAGATTTATTGGTGTTAGTCTAGATTTATTAAAAATGTAATGACATTACTCATCCAAACTAATTTATACGATTAATATAAGCTTCTTTTTTTAAAAGTATTTTTAGCGGCCCCCGTAAGCCCCCAAAAACCGTAAGGGGAAAAGCCGCTATTAGGTGTTTGCAAAATGTCCGTCTGTCACAGTTAGATCTCGAAAACTAAAAGAGAAATGAAAAATATTTTTTCACCATGCGGCTTGAAAAGTTTAGGTGAAACGGCTACTTTTGGTTTTTAAAAGCAAACGGTTTAATTTATAAAATTAATTATGCAAGCGATTTTTCATAAAAATACACCAATTCTAAAACTATTACATAAATGTAAGGGAGGTAATGTTACAATATGTTAAAAAAGAATGATAATTTCCTGTGTATTTTTAGTATCACTAAGTCGAATATATTTATAAAATGTACAAGAAATGTTCACAACAAATATAAATATTAGTTAAAGGTGTTTTTTTATGGTCAACTAGCTGTTAAAATTAAAAGAAAACATTTATGTTTATTTATAAAGGCTAAGCATGCACTTTGTATGTAAATATCACGTACATTTTTTAAAATGGACTCTTTATACAGCGACTTTCGTGCAGTAGCGTAACAAGTAGCGGCAAAACACGGTACAAATCAGTTTCCTCAAAATTTTAAAAATAATCAGATTTTATTTATTTTTTGTTTAGTGCCCACATCAGGATATATAGCTTATATTACATTTAATTTCCATGCTTAAACGTTGCAAAAACAAATGATCAATAATATGTTGTTCCAGTTTTTTTTTATGTAAATAGCATATAAATGCTAAATGAAAATCTCTATACTGACTTATATTTCATTAACTATAAAGTTGTTCCGGATATTTGTTTTATAAAAAATAAATTATATCAAATGATTGTTTGAAATCGCATAATTGACTAATATTACTTTTATATTCTTTGACAAATTGTTCCGTATTTTCAACTTAAAACAAATTTATCTCAAAAAGTAATTTACTAGAAACGATTATTAAAAATAACTTTTTAGACTTATTTTACAGGTAAAGAATTTTACGGATTTTGTTTTGAAAAAGAAATCGACATACATTACTTTAATTTTTCTACAAATCGTCGCCAAAAAATGTTGCGAATTTTATATGAAAAATCTACTAACGCCAAATAACTGTTTGAAATCCCCGATTCTGAAGGGAAATTAAATTTTAATCAGATTTTCAATAGCTTTTGGTCTTGTTTATTTTTCGATATTAACATGATGGACAAACAGACTGACAGACAAAACGTGAAAAAAATGCGTCTTTAATCGTTATATATACATACATATATATACATACATACATATTTAGTCTAACTAGTGTCGCTGCCTGGTTTTAGTTGTAGGCGTGACGACTGTGACATTTTCTTGTTGACTAGTGTAGTTTAATCCTCTTCTCTCTTGTAGCTTGTCAAATGCAAATACAGCTTGAGTGGTTCAATAATAATCCATGTATAAGTAATCCAATTTAAGAATACTTGTCACTATGAGCATTAAAGTGGTAGTAGAAAAATAATCCAGTTCAATGCCATAAGATGGCTCAAATGCTCGAATTTACAATCAATACAAGTTCTGTCAAGTAATCCAAAATAATCCGCAAAATAATCCACAGTGGTTAGGAAGTTCACATATAGGTAATCCAAGATAATCACTTACTAGGGGCTTCTGTTAGTTGACATTAATATAATCCAGTTCTTGGAAAGATAGAACTTGTACAGTTACTTGTATATTAGACTATGTATTACTCCTAAGTAGCCCAAATAAATAACATCAAATCAGGATATCCATCAGTATGCTGAAAAAAAATATTGACCATAAGTAGAAGAGTGTCTCAACTCAGAGCAATCTTTCTACAAGACCTGAATGGTAACGACCATGTCAAGGTGCTAGTGTGCCAATGATGAATAGTGGCGAGCACTAGTGATGAAGCGGTGTATCTGTCATCAAACGATGTCTTGAGTGGTATAGCTCTTTCTTTCAGACGACACCTGTAGCTCTAGTTAGGAATCGAGTCGTCTTCTGCTTTCGGTTTCACATAGGTGTCACAGGTAGATCTAGGAACAGGGTTGATGGTGTAGTTGAATGGATCTCAGCATGCGGATGTAGAATAGCTTTGGCAAAGCTATTTAGGTTACTTGAATGATTCGGTCTGCATGTAATGGCGTGACTGGTGTTGATGTCTAACTAGTTTTTGATGACCTAGATCTAGTAGTTAGAGATGACCTGAATTTCAACATGTGTTGGAGTCTTGTTTAGCCAGTGGCGATCAGGCAAGTGTGTTCTGTGGCGTTTTGACACCGAGTTCAAATCTAGATCTAGTGATGTTTTATAGCTTGCTTTATTACAGGTTGGACAGCAATGCCTTGTAAATACCTTAATTACCTTGCAGATCTTATGAGCAGTCTGGATTTAGTCCATGGTAAGACGCCATCTTGAGAAAAAAAATGTACCGGTCTAAGATGTATTATTGCGCTGTTTACTTGAAAGGCGAATGAGGTCCGTTGAGAACGTGCAGGTTCACTTGTCTTTAAAGACACCTTTACTGGCCACCAAATGTCGCTGCCTGGTTTTAGTTGTAGGCGTGACGGCGCGAATGTGTCCGTGTGTTGTAGGTATTGCTGTAATATTCCTTAATTAGATACTTTCTCATACGCACTAGATTTGCAGGTGCGTGAGTACACTAGCGTATTGAACTCTCCAAGCACAAACGTTCCGAAATATTAATAAACGATCTTGTAGCAGACAAGAATTTTATTACATATAAATTATAGTTCACAAAAGATATTGGCGACTTCAGCCATCACAAAATATAAACCAATAAATACTGGCTGCTCATGCCATGTAGAATAAGTAATCACATCAACGAAATGTTCACAACATAAGTCCGAAGAAATCTCTTAAGTTAACATCAGATCAAATTCATTATGGTACATATTACAGACAGAGAAAACTATATTACGGCCACTCTCTGCTGGAGTTCTTCACTAACTGGTTAACATTGACCCTTATTTTAGAGTCCTTTTACTTATTCACGTGTTCTCAGCACGGAATATTACAATAGGTGACTGAGTGTCACTTCATGTCACAGAGGTTCTAAAACTGGACTGTGACAACTAGCCCATTGTGACGTAATGTTTTTTTTCTTTGACGTAATATGTAGTTAATTCTTCAAATGAAATGCTAAAATAACTCGGTGCACCTATGTCTATAAACCCTCGACAACCTGCTCGTATTGATGACATTTTTTAGTCTAACTAGGCCGTATGACGTAGTGGATTTTTTTCCTTTGACGTCATATGGAATAAATTCTTCAAATGAATTGCTAAAACAACTTGGTAGAGTAATCTGACTCGTATTTAAAAAAGATATAATAGCTAGATTTAGATCTAATCTAGATTTTTTACACTAGATCTAGATTTTTTTTTTACACTAGAGCTAGATTTTTTACACCAGATCTAGATTTTTTTTTACACTAGAGCTAGATTTTTAAAACTAGATTTAGATTTATATTCTAATTAAAATCATTGTAGATTCTAGATCTAGAATTTCTAGGTCTAGTTTAGAATGTTTGTTGTTTTACATGTTTCGGATGTTTCTTCAGAGTTGAAGATGTTTACTTCCTAGTCCAAACCTCCCGCAGGACGACGGGGGATGGGAGCGGGCAGGGTTTGAACATAGGGGACCATCGATAAATCCAAAGGACAGTCCAGCGCGCAAACCGTACCACAAGACAGTCATGATTTTGACTAGATCAATATCTATAATTTCAATTTCTAGACTTAAAGTGTAGATTTTTATTTCCAAATGTCTAGATCAATATTGCAATGTTATAAATACTAAAACTAATCTACTATTTTTAAATTTAATATTGCATTCAGTATAATAATATATTATCCAGGCTTTTTTTTACATTAATTATCTAAATTAATTCTACTTTATTCCAAATTTATATTTTAGATCTAGATCTAGTAGATATAGATCTTAAGAGTGCTAAATCAGAAGTTTAATTTAGGTAGATCTACATCCTCATTCTAGTTCCATTTAAATAAAAATGCCAATAGCTCTGTTAGTAACTGTGCTGGGACGTCGAGCAGACGTTGCCGAAGTACAAGCTCGATGCCTTTTTTTTCTCCATTACAAATCAATACCAAAAGATTATCTAAAATCTTTCGTCTGACATATTGTACATATCCGGTAGTTGTCATGCCGTAATGTGTAACATATCTCTTTATCAATAATAGGCTATTAGTTTGTTATTAAGTTAACAGCAATGCCTGGTCGTGCAGTTAGCGCGATGGACTGATTATTTCGACGGTCCCGGTTTCATACCCTGCTCTCTGCCATCCCCCGTCGTCCAGTGGGAGATTTGGATAAGGAAGTAAATTATCTTTAACTTTGAAGGAACATCCAAAACATGTAAAACATTTTACAGAAAAAAAAAATCTTTTTTTACAAGCCAAAATGAATTTTTGAAACATTATTACTTTTGACAATCAAAACAAAATCACGTTGCGAAAAGGCGGATCCGACAGGGATCCGACTCCGACGGGGCCGCCTCTGAGTTTGTGTGCCAAACTCTCTTTGTAATCTTGTTGTATATTTGTCTTGTCAGTGGATCTATTTTGCCGAAGACGTTATTCTAAGCGATGACAAAACATCACATTCCGCACAGTGTGTATACGCCGCTGAATTAGCCGACAAAAGTGTCTTAAAATACATATTATACAGACACCAGAGACGTTGCTAGGTTTGGTGTTACCCGGTGCGGATAGCTAGTGGTAGAAGCCCCATAATCTACAAGTCCCCCCCCCTCTCACACACACACACACACACAAAGAGAAGTATCATAATATACGCATTATTATTATCATGAAACGTTGATGAGCCTGTTGGTATATTGGCCATTCTTTAATGAAATATTGTTGACTTTTGCAATTAAAAAAAAGATATATTTTAACTGTGACCCCTTTCCTGATGTGTTCCATCCGGTGCGCACCCCTTGCACTCAACTACGCATCTAGTGGAATGCCTTGTGTGAATTACGTGTGACCTTGTGTGAATTACGTGTGACCTTGTGTGAATTACGTGTGACCTTGTGTGTAACGTAACGCCTTGTGATACACAAACACGTATCTTGTGGAAGTAGAGATTTGAAACGTTCCAAGCCATGTCCAATGGTTAGATGACTTTGTGCTGAGACTATAGATCCAACATCTTGCCAGCAGCTTCGCTTACGTCGGTGTCACTTAATGCTGTTAGATCATGGTGCCATCCTCCCGACATCCACACTTTACCTACATTGAATGATTATACAAATATGTAAATATGGATTAATTTATATTTTTTAATGGCATTTTAATAATATTATAGTAGCCTAATTATTAACATTATACACGTGTCGGTTTGTTTTGAGAAGAGCATGTCGTAATACCATTTGGACCTTACGTCTGACATTGTTTTTTCATCAGCGTGTCATCATCCATAGACTTCAACACTTATTTGGGGGCACCCCTTAAGTAAGGGCCCTGGGGGACTTTCGACTTTAAACCACCTGCTCCTCCCTAGCTACGCCACTGCATCTATCTCGGCCCATTCTCGGGAATTCTTTTTGAAAAGTTGCATGTGTATGTTCAGTGTGAAAAGTATGTGTATGTTCAGTGTGAAAAGTTGTATGTGTATGTTCGTTGTTAAAAGTCAAATGTGAATATTTGTTGTGCTGTCCCTGTGATATCTTCGCTGTTGGCTGCTGAAACTTTTTAATTGTGCACCACTTGTCACAAAGACATGTAGACCCTAAAAGAAAACATGTGCACCACTTGTCACAAAGACATGTAGGCCCTAAAAGAAAACATGTGCGCCACTTGTCACAAAGACATTTAGGCCCTAAAAGAAAACATGTGCACCACCTGTCACAAAGACATGTAGGCCCTAAAAGAAAACATGTGCATCAGTTGTCACAAAGACATGTAGGCCCTAAAAGAAAACATGTGCATCAATTGTCACAAAGACATGTAGGCCCTAAAAGAAAACATGTACATCACTTGTCACAAAGACATGTAGGCCCTAAAAGAAAACATGTGCATCAATTGTCACAAAGACATGTAGTCCCTAAAAGAAAACATGTGCGCCACTTGTCACAAAGACATGTAGGCCCTAAAAGAAAACATGTGCACCACCTGTCACAAAGACACGTAGGCCCTAAAAGAAAACATGTGCATCAATTGTCACAAAGACATGTAGTCCCTAAAAGAAAACATGTGCATCAATTGTCACAAGGACATGTAGGCCCTAAAATAAAAACTTGTGCATCAATTGTCACAAAGACATGTAGGCCCTAAAAGAAAACATGTGCACCACCTGTCACAAAGACATGTAGGCCCTAAAAAAAACATGTGCATCAATTGTCACAAGGACATGTAGGCCCTAAAAGAAAACATGTGCATCAATTGTCACAAAGACATGTACGCCCTAAAAGAAAACATGTGCACCACCTGTCACAAAGACATGTAGGCCCTAAAAGAAAACATGTGCACCACTTGTCACAAAGACATGTAGTCCCTAAAAGAAAACATGTGCGCCACTTGTCACAAAGACATGTAGGCCCTAAAAGAAAACATGTGCGCCACTTGTCACAAAGACATGTAATCCCTAAACGAAAACGTGTGCACTATATATCCCAAACTTAAGTCTTGAAAGTTAACACTGTGTTAGACTTTAATATCTAGTTCTCAAACGAAAACATTAATCTAAGCCATATAGGGGTCTACTTAGACATAAACTTATAGTTCTGAAACAAAAGCATTCATCTACACCAGTTTTTCCCAAGTTTTTGACATATGTGTAACCCTTCTATATTTTTCTTAACTATGAGTACCCCTCGCACCCCCTCTTGTCATCCCGAAATGGATTGACCGCAACTCTATTACATTAAAAGTATTCAATCTGTGGGTGTATTTTGTGTTCTTATAGTTTGCATATTTCAGCAGTAAGTTAAAAAATAATATCTTATTGACGTAAAAAGGAAGGGACTTGTTGGCGGATATCGTAACATCGTTATCTATTTCAGGATCATTGTAGACATTATTGTTACAATTCTTAATAATAAAAATGTAATTTTTAAACTTATTTATTATTATTTGTAATGTATTAACTGAACATATAAATGGGTATTATAAAACAAATCCGCATTCTTAATAAGGTGCTTCACGATCTGTTCAAACTCTTCCCGTACCACTGGGGGTACACGTATCACACTATGGGAGACAATGATCTACACTATATAGGGGCCTACCTAGACATAAAACTATAGTTCTCTAACGAAAACATATCACCCTCAACATATGAACTAGACATAGACATCGAGTTCTCAAGGGGTGACTCTATTAATTAAGCTTAGCAGTTTTTATTGACAACTTAAAAGAAGCAAAGAAAAACATTCTGATACATAACAAAAAAAACGAGCAACTCTTGATATGTTTATTAACATAACCTTAACAATTTTGCAACTAACGATGTCTCCTGTTGTGCGTATGTTCTAATTTAATTAGGCTGGAAAATTTGTTGTGTGGGAATTTCCCTGGCTACATCGGTCAAAATTCGGTCAAGTTACCGGGTGATGAAGTAGATGTACTACTGCGATATTCATATGGACGGCTTCTTTCATCGACACATCTATAGCAGAAACTCTTTTTTTTTTTTCCTTCATTTAAACAACAAAACTTAGTCAACTATTTATCATCCCATTCAATCTAATGAGAGTAAGCAGAACCGGATTTAACGAAGGGCAAGCGGGGCCTCCGCAAAAGAGATATATCCGAATTCCAACGTTTAAGTTGTTTTTTCTAACATTTTTTTCGCAGTTTTACGACTGGCAAAAATGTGATTAAGGCGTGTATGATTGTAGCATGCTCGGAATAAGTCAATACAACTCAGGATTTACGACATTGCTACACCCAAGGGGCCTTACCCTACACAAACTCAAAAATTAACACTTTTTAAAAATACCTATGTATGTGTTGTTTTTTTTCCATTAGTTTAAATTGATTGATGGTAAAGTCGACACACAGGTCACAAAACTCTCAGAGAGTAAACTGATGTGCAATGCTTGGTCACAAGACCAAAGGTTTTATTTATTCTAGGCTCGTTGCAATGCTTGATCACAAGACCAAAGGTTTTATTTATTCTAGGCTCGTTGCAATGCTTGATCACAAGACCAAAGGTTTTATTTATTCTAGGCTCGTTGCTATGCTTGATCACAAGACCAAAGGTTTTATTTATTCTAGGCTCGTTGCAATGCTTGATCACAAGACCAAAGGTTTTATTTATTCTAGGCTCGTTGCAATGCTTGATCACAAGACCAAAGGTTTTATTTATTCTAGGCTCGTTACAATGCTTGATCACAAGACCAAAGGTTTTATTTGTTCTAGGCTCGTTGCAATGCTTGATCACAAGACCAAAGGTTTTATTTATTCTAGGCTCGTTACAATGCTTGATCACAAGACCAAAGGTTTTATTTATTCTAGGCTCGTTGCAATGCTTGATCACAAGACCAAAGGTTTTATTTATTCTAGGCTCGTTGCAATGCTTGATCACAAGACCAAAGGTTTTATTTATTCTAGGCTCGTTGCAATGCTTGATCACAAGACCAAAGGTTTTATTTGTTCTAGGCTCGTTACAATGCTTGATCACAAGACCAAAGGTTTTATTTGTTCTAGGCTCGTTGCAATGCTTGATCACAAGACCAAAGGTTTTATTTGTTCTAGGCTCGTTGCAATGCTTGATCACAAGACCAAAGGTTTTATTTATTCTAGGCTCGTTGCAATGCTTGATCACAAGACCAAAGGTTTTATTTATTCTAGGCTCGTTGCAATGCTTGAGCATTAAAAATAAAAATAAACTTAATAGAATCCTAAATGCTGCTGGCAAAATCATTGGCAAAAAACAAACCCCATTTGGTCAGTTGTTTGAGACAAACATCTATAAAAAAGCTAACAAGATCCCCGAAATAAAGAATCACCCTTTGTGTCAGGATTTTGTGATTTTACCATCACAAAAGAGATACAAGACACCGATAGCAAAGACAAACAGACACAAACACTCTTTTGTTCCCCTGGCAATCAAATCATTAAATAAGAACAATCTGGTATAAACTTTGTCACATGTAAATTATGAGTGCGTCTGGTGTGAATGTACACTTTGGTTTCTTATAGTTATAATGTCTTTGTTTTTTGTAATGCACAAATTGTAAGACAAATTTCCTTACGGATAATAAAGATTATTATTATTATTATCACAAGACCAAAGGTTTTATTTATTCTAGGCTCGTTGCAATGTTTTTACATTGAGTTCTTACTTGATCGAAACAAACGTTGGGTGTATGACATAGAGAGCTCATAGAGCCATAAATAGAGCAGAAATAATGTAAAAAACATGGCCGTATGTAAGATGTGCATCTGCATTTATTTACTTTTCCAACAGACATTAGCAAAACGGGTCTGTTGTGTCACGTGCTGCTTCCGGTAACACACACACACACACACACATAGGTGTTCTGTTTGGCTTTTTTGTTTAAGTTAGGTTGTGATGGTTGTAAAGAAAAAATATCCTATAACTGATCAACACGTACTTAACCTTGGCCAGAGTACAGAAGTTCTTTGAGACAAATTACTTGGTCATTGATGTTTGCACCTAACTTTATCAGGTATTTTTGTTTGTTATCAACGAAGAATTGTAAAGTAGGAGATACATGAAATTAGATTTACTCCAATGAATGCGCTTGAGTTTAGTGTTTGCGTGTCAATGAATGCGTGTGTATGTGTGGACACCTAGAGAAGGTGGCAATGCTGAGAAGTCTATCAGGTAGAAGCGTCAAAAAAGAAAAAAAGGGGACTCAAAAGTCAATGCAGATACGTATAGAGAGTTGTTTTAACAACCAAGGCTCCCCCTCCTTTTGCAGGCTTAGAAGTCAGGATGTCCAGGGTTTGGTTGATAATCATAATTGATTCGGACCCACAATTATTTACAGTGGATACACCGCTTCGTCTCTCCATGTTCCATCTTTTTTTTTTTAACTTCTTAACTTGATCTATTTGTCTTAAGAATCCTGCTTTTTAAATTTCTCAAATCCATACTAACACTTATATTGAATATCATTCATATAAAGTTAAACTTTTGGAATCCAGACTTTTATTTTTTCTAGTATCGTACGTATAGACTATAGAGTTAAACATTTCTGGACTCTTCTTCTTATCTTCTTATATAATACAGACGTTACTTCAAAAAAGAAGATGATTACGTCCTACGCGTCATGCATTTAGTCATGCATATTAACCAATGACTTAAATTCTGCCAAGTCACTGGTTTTCCTGGCTAGCTCTAATAGCACTAGGGAAGAAGGAGTATTTGTACAAATTTGTCCTAGCATATGGGACGAGGAATGTGCCTTTATCTTTGTGTCTTTCAGAGTATTTTATTAAATTTTGTTTTTGTATTTGAAGATTATGGTTCAGTGTTTTATGTATAATTGCTACTTTACTTTTGAATCTTCTGTCCTGAAGGCTTTCTAAATTTAGTGATTTTACTAAAGGTGTTACTCTAGTCAAATGTGAATATTCGTTTGTTATGAATCTCACTGCTCTATTTTGTGTCTGTTCCAGTTTCTTAATGTTTTCTTGAGTTGAGGGGTCCCAAACGGAGGATGCATTTTCTATTATTGGCCTAACCAAGGTTAAATAACATTTTGTTTTATGTTCTTATTTGATTTATAGAAATTTCTTTTAATAAATCCTAATGCTTTGTTTGATTTTTTTGTAGTTTCATCAATATGTGGATTCCATGACAGTTTTTCATTTATTATAACACCTAGGTATTTTGCGTTTTTAGTCTGTGTTACTGGTTTGCCATGAATAAGATAAGTGGAATTAATTTGTTTTAGTTTTTTTGTTACTCTTAACAACTGACATTTTTCTGGGTGGAAAGACATGCTCCAATTTGATTCCCATTTCTGTAATTCATCTAATTCTCTTTGTAAAATATCTATGTGTCTTGTGTTGTTTTTATTGTTCTATATATTATGCAATCGTCTGCAAATAATCTGACTTTTGTTCCTGAAGTAATGCAATTTGGTAAATCATTTATGTAAATTAAAAATAGTAGTGGACCCAAGACTGTTCCTTGAGGTACACCTGAGTTTACTGTTATCGGTGTTGATTTAGAGCCATTTATTATTACAGTTTGTTCTCTCCCTATCAGAAAATCTTTAATCCACTGATGCAGTGGACCATTAATGCCGAAATATTTTAACTTTTTAAGCAAACTATGGTGGTGAACTTTGTCAAAAGCCTTAGAAAAATCTAGTAAGATAGAATCTATTTGTTCACTATTATCTAAACCTTTTGAAAAATCATCAATTAGTCCTATTCTATTCTGTTCTAGGATTTTACATGTGATGCTGGTAAGTGATACTGGTCTGTAGTTTCCTGGGTCAGATTTTTCTCCTTTTTTAAATAGGGGGGTGACATTAGCTTCTTTCCAGTCCTTTGGTACTCTGCCCTGGTTAAGTGAAGCCTGAAAGAGTATTTTGAACACTGGGGCTAGCTCATTACTTAGTTCTTTGAGTAATCTAGCTGGAATACCATCAGGTCCAGAAGCTTTATTTGGTTTCGTGTTGGCTAATAGTTTTTGAATTCCATTTTCTTGTACTACTATATCTTCTATGTTGTCTACTTGGTTCAAATTCAGTAATATGTCTTTGTCTCCTGGGGCTGAGAATGCTGATGCAAAGCATTTCTATTGAGTGTCGTAGGCCTACGTATAGAGCTTAAAACTTTTCGAATCCACACTGACATTTATCGTGAGTACATGTATCCTACTTGTAGAATTAGATTTCACGAATCTTTTCATGAAAAACGTTTGTCATGAGCATCGTTGTTATGTGGATAAAACATTCACATATAAAAGCTCAAATAAGCATATTAAAACGCACAAATAGGCCTACACATGCATACATTTTATTACATATATACCCATACATATAGGGGGCGCGGTGGCTGAGTGGTCAATCGCTTGGTTTCCGAACCTTGGGTCCTAAGTTCGAATTTTGAGTTTCGGGATTTTTATTGCGTCCCTGAGTCAACCCAACTCTAATGGGTACCTGACAATGGATGCTTACACATTTTTCGATTTCTCTGTGAAGGTTAGACAACATAGAAACAACATTTCTCACATGCAGTATGGAGCAGTTGTCTGTTACCCAGTACACGTCAGTTATCAAAAGGGGGAATTTACTTCGAATTGTTTCGATAGGCTTTTGACAAGAGCGTAGGCAGGGTGACAGGTGGCTCTAGGTTTTGTGTTCTCTCGTGTGGTGGACAAAGTGTTGGATACACGGAGTGGACGTTCTTTTTAGTCGCAAATTGTGTGCTATCTATCTATCTATCTATCTATCTATCTATCTATCTATCTATCTATCTATCTATCTATCTATCTATTATCTATCTATCTATCTATCTATCTATCTATCTATCTATCTATCTATCTATCTATCTATCTATCTATATATGTTCTGTCGGTCAATTTGTCTTTGTACAAAATCTACTCACTCCGTCTGTGTGTCTGGTACAAATGTTTGTACACGTTATGTCTCCCACTTCTCATTCTCGGATCAAGCTGAAGCTTTACACAATTGCCCCTAACAACACATGAATCACACGAGTCAATCCAAAAATGTACCAATTAGTGGTAATTAATTAATTTTCTATGGTTTAGAAAAAGGTAATAATTTTTACAGTATGAGATATGACTGTTCATATGTAATTCTTTCCCTTATATAAGTATTTTTTTTAAAGTATTTTTTTTCTGCTTGTTTTCATTGTGTTTTATATTAGTCACTCTGTCTGTCTGTTTGGTACACATTTGTTTATTTGTTTTTCTCCCATTTCCCATTTTCGGATCATGATCGATACATAAATCCATCAATTAGTGATAATTGATTAATTTTGGTTTATACAGAAAAAGGAAATTATTGCAGTATTGAGACATAGGGCTTTAATTTTTTAAAAGTATTTCGAATATTTTGCTTTACTTCCCTTTGTTCGTCGACATTTATGCCTCAGTGACTAGCGGAATTTTCTAGTTGCTTATATAAATGACAAGTTTTGAAACTATAAACCAGAGTTTCTCAAACTTTTTTTGACCTGGGGAAAACTTGATATATTTAAGACTTGCCCACGACCTTGAAGTGAAAATCCTACATAAATGCATAGTATATAAATTACATAAGTAAAAAAAAAAAGAACTTTGTTCAAGGAGTGTTGATTGAGGTTATTACTTTTGTTTCAAATACAATTTTAAAAAATTGGATATTTTTTTAGTGTCCGGCTCCATGTCTGTAAGTAGCAACTGCAAATCTCTACGAGCACACATTTTGAGTCGGTTTCTTTTATTTGGTATGAGGTTCATTATGGTATTAAATCCACGTTGTATCAAATAAGAAGACGGGAAAGCAGTCAACAATTTCTGTACGATGGCCCATAAAATTGGAATCTGTATGTATTTGTAACCAGAATCTGTGGTCTCCTTGTTCAGACATTGGTTTCAGTTCCTCGTTTGTGGATTTTCAAAAAGCTGCTCCTGGATTAGTATGAGTCAATCAGCAGAGTTAATTGTTATTCTCATAGGGTTACTATTTATAACTCTCAGACTACTTAGTACTAGACACTTCCATTTAATAATTAAAATTTGCTTATCTGTTATGTGTTTTATTTTTTGGGTTCTTAAAGAGATACCAATGTTATCATTCATGACAATAAGCTAATAATTGTCTCATTTTACAACATGACTTCGATATAAATCTACTTCTATTCGGGACAAATCTAGATTTATTTTAAACAGGACAAAAAGACAAAGAAATGTAATTCTAGTTGTTTTCAATAAATTTACTTCTACTTTCGACAAATCTAAATCTTTATTAAAACACGACTCTTTAAACAAATCTAGTTGTTTTCGATAAATCTACTTCTATTGCTACAAACTTAGTTCTGTTTAATTCGACAAATCTGCAATAATAAATGCATTTTCCAGAAATGCATTTCTTTGTTGTTTTTTTTAGGAACTTTGCGATGGGCACTGAACTTTGTTTTCTTTCTTGAAAATGTTCCGAATGGAGCACCGTACATTATTTGATCAAAATCCAAGATGGGGTTTAGTCGGCCTCAATCTTTCAAACGAGACCAAGACATCTCTCACGAAATTTTAAAGCCAGGAAATGTGGCGGACGCTAAAATCGTATAAATCTCATCTTGCTTCCTACATATTTTTTTTTTCTTGTAAAGTTTTAGACATTAAAATGTTGGAGAGCGAATGATTTTGTATTCCTCCTCCCACTCCGTCCCCAAGCCGACAGGAAAATGAATGAAAGATTTGGCTTGGCTCTGTGTGGCGAGCTCCATTAATTAATTGTGACTGGATAGCTGACGGTATGAATGTACTTAAGTTGCATATATTCTCAATGAGACGCTGTCGTAGCAAGTCAGTCTGTACATACGCAGCATCTATGTGTACATCGTCTGTACATACACAGCATCTATGTGTACATCGTCTGTACATACGCAGCATCTATGTGTACATCGTCTGTACATACGCAGCATCTATGTGTACATCGTCTGTACATACGCAGCATCTATGTGTACATCGTCTGTACATACGCAGCATCTATGTGTACATCGTCTGTACATACGCAGCATCTATGTGTACATCGTCTGTACATACGCAGCATCTATGTGTACATCGTCTGTACATACGCAGCATCTATGTGTACATCGTCTGTACATACGCAGCATCTATGTGTACATCGTCTGTACATACGCAGCATCTATGTGTACATCGAACCTCTTGGCAACAAAACTTTGTTTATAAAGCACACACAAGAATACATAAAGATTTGTGTTGAAAGAATAGTGAGTCTCTAAAACATGTTTTTGTAAGTCTCTGTTGCTACCGACTCTATACATAGTAGAAGACAGGCTACCAAATGTTAATTGATTATTGGTCACATGTAATGGATATATTATCAATGGCTATTTGCTACATACCTAAGAGTGAAAATGTATTCCCACCCATGCGACTCAAAACAATGTTTACATTGGCTCAAACCGTTGATGTTTTGTTTAATCAATATCAGAGATGTACATTAATCTAGAAAGAAGACTAGTAAGAAATAGATATGCATATCTATAAGAATTTGTTTTATAAAGATAATTACAATATGAAATTCAACTAGAGGCAAAGTAGTTTATATACTATTAGCAATTCATAGATCCATTGTTCGGAGAATTAAGTTTCAAGTGTCCGGTCGTCTGATAGACTTTAGCGGCATAAACTGCTCTGTTAACGTATCCAAGACTCCAGCCCCCCCCCCCCTTTTCCTTTTTATAGTCTCAGACCAACTTACACCAGGCCATTCTTATTTATGTTGTCCAGAAATAAGTGCTCCATTTCTTATAGATGCATATTACTATGTGCTAGCACTGTCTAGTCTTAGGGAATTGTGTCGGGACACTTTCAGCTGTATTTGGGCTCTCACGGCATCCCCCAGTAGGGAATTGTTGGTCTTCACCTCTTTCTTTAAGGTTTATGCGTTTCCAAATATAAGAATTGTACAGGGGATCTTTATTGTACATTGGAGATTTTCGCGATAAACTAAACCATGTCAAAGGCGCTAAATCGAACTTCCAAATTGGCCACTAAATGAACGCTACAAACAGATTAGCTTAACAAATTTGATTACGTAGTGCTAAAATGTGAATAGACATTATGGTGTAACTTGTTAAAACATAGGTTATCAACACAGCCTTACTTTCACACCAGATACACCAACAAGTTTGTATTTCTAGGTTTTCCGCCATGCATGAAAATCCTCAATAGGGATATAGTTTTAAATAGGTTTGTACTTGCTTTTGGGATGGAAGAAGAAAGAGTAAATGAAAAAAAAAATTAATGTCTTCTTTATATTCAAATAATTGTGTAAACATTCATATTTAATTGTTCATAAATTGTATTACATTTGAATGGGGAGACGATCTTATGCAAAAGGGTTATAACTGATACCCAGTAATACGAGAAATACAATATATAACTCTTAGTTTCTCTGAGACAATTGCACTCATTGCCAGATGAAATTTTAATAAATTCAATATTTGATCTTTCTGAAATTTAAATAAAACATATTGTCACACAGTACGAGTTTATGAACGAAGTTTCAGCTCGATCGTATATTGTAAAACTTCCTAACTGTATGTTTGCAATTGTAGACTAAAAAATGCCATAACAGTAGGAATTAGATTAACAGCTATAAGTATATGGCAGCTGATGTATCCAAAGGAACAGGAAGTGCCGATACAGTTTGGGGTCAGCGGCTTCGCATATATTCTGCCAAAGTGCTGTAAATTGCCTAAGGGTCGCCGGCTCCTGATTTTTCTTCAGGGTTAATTCACGAAGTCTTTCCCATGGTTGGGTATCGCTGCATTCAGCAGAGGTTTGAATTCAGAGTTTTCCTGCTTCTAGATCAGCGGTTCTCAACCTTTTACGCTCGGCGACCCCTTTTTACAATCCTCCACTCTGTCGCGACCCCCCCCCCCTGCACACACACACACACAGCAATAGAAGAATAGACAAAAACAATCCATATTTTCGATGGTCTTTGGCGACCCCTGGCAAATCGTCAATCGACCCCCAAAGTGGTCGCGATCCACAGGTTGGGAACCCCTGTTCTAGATGAATGGTCAGCTTATATCGAATATAAGGAGAGACCCGCCCAATTACCAATGTATCTCACAATATTGAAAGGTTTATCTCCCCTTTTCTAAAAAAAAAATGTATTAATAAGCACTGATTGATTAACTAATCAGTTAATTTTTTTTTAAATTGATTCATGCAGGACTGGACTTAGACTTGATAAGGCCCAGTTACTCGCCTTCGCACTTTCCCCTTAAAACAGTTCCTCCGGACTCAATATCTCAGCCACACGTGCTATAAGTGGGTCAGAGATAACCTCATATCGTTTTTCATTTATACATTGTGTAAGTGTATACTGTATAATAGGCTACATTAGAATAGTGTGAAAATAGCAAGCAAAATATAAAAAATACATTTAAAAAACAAAGATTTTTTTTTAATAAACGTATAAGGACAGCCGTATTACCCTCGTATCTCTAAGTATTACACTGTTTATCTCCCCTTTTCTATAAAAAAAATTATTACCACTAATGTATTCACCAATCGATTAATTATTTTTTTTTACTGATTCACGCAGGACTGGATTTAGACTTCATAAAGCCCTAAGCTATTTGAGATATGGGGCCCCTTGTAATCAACATAGGGCTATTTTTACAAGGCTAATATCAACTCAATCTGTCTGGTCAAAAGTTTGTACTCGTTATTCCTCCCACACTAAATCTCGGATCAAGTTGCAAATTTCGCACAATTATTTCTTTTACCTGCCAACACAAGAATAAAAAAAAACAAATTAACCAATTAGCTAATTAACTATTGGTAATTAATTATTTTCTTTGGTATCTCGAACAATGGAAAGAAATTGTATTTGACTGAAGTGGTGCTATAAGCTGAATTAGTCCCCTTTATATGTCGTCGTCTGAGACTTAGTGAACACACGTGAAATAGGATGAGACTATAGAATACAATCTTCCATGTTCATAAGTTGTTCACTAGCAGAGTGGTTACCTGTTGGCTTGAGAAGCCTGAGAAGGCTTTAACCCACGAATTCAGGTCGTTCATCTTTTTTTAAAAATAAATACATTTATTCCTTTACTCTTTCTTCAAAAGGCTTGAAAATATCTCTGGAAGTTTTTTGGGGATTGGGGGCCTAAGTTATATCTTATGTTGCCATATATTCATACACACAACTAATGTGTATATGTATAACTAATTTATATTTACACAATTATTTTTCATACACACAACTTATATACATATTTTACTACATACATGCACTAACCTTATGCACGCGATCAGCATGGCTGACACCACAATAGGGGAGCTGTGTGCCCAGGACGTAAAGGGTGACGGCGCCCCATGTTGAAGAAACGTTGAGTGTAAACCGAGAAGAAGACAAATGTTCTAAATCTACTTACACGTGATGTGGTGGTTGTACTCACAGGCTTGTCTCCGGTGACGTCGCGTCTTGATGTGTGAAAAGGTGGTTGCGTTCGAGACCAATCGTCATAGAAAGCTTGAACACTGAGCTGCGACGTCGCAACCTGTGGGCAGTGGAGACCAATAGCTCGTTGACACGTCACAGGTCTGTCTGTATGACGTGTCAGCGTTGAGGTCTACTATAACGAATGGTCTTGGGTGCATTCACAGGCTGGCCTCACGTCACGTGACGTGTTGGTTTGTGTGTGTGTGTGCGTATAGAGAAGTATTTACGTTCATAGCCTCTAGTCTCTCTCGACATTTGTTGTGTGTGAAGTAGTTACAGGCTGGTCATTTAGGACATCACATTTGTACGAACTAGTTGCAGGTTGGTCATTTATGACATCACATTTGTACAAACTAGTTGCAGGTTGGTCATTTATGACATCACATTATTACGAACTAGTTGCAGACTGGTCATTTATGACTTCACATTTGTACAAACTAGTTGCAGGTTGGTCATTTATGACATCACATTATTACGAACTAGTTGCAGACTGGTCATTTATGACTTCACATTTGTACGAACTAGTTGCAGACTGGTCATTTATGACATCACATTTGTACAAACTAGTTGCAGGTTGGTCATTTATGACATCACATTTGTACGAACTAGTTGCTGACTGGTCATTTATGACATCTCATTTGTACAAACTAGTTGCAGACTGGTCATTTATGACATCACATTTGTACAAACTAGTTGCAGGTTGGTCATTTATGACATCACATTATTACGAACTAGTTGCAGACTGGTCATTTATGACATCACATTTGTACAAACTAGTTGCAGGTTGGTCATTTATGACATCACATTATTACGAACTAGTTGCAGACTGGTCATTTATGACTTCACATTTGTACGAACTAGTTGCAGACTGGTCATTTATGACATCACATTTGTACAAACTAGTTGCAGGTTGGTCATTTATGACATCACATTTGTACGAACTAGTTGCTGACTGGTCATTTATGACATCTCATTTGTACAAACTAGTTGCAGACTGGTCATTTATGACATCACATTTGTACAAACTAGTTGCAGGTTGGTCATTTATGACATCACATTATTACGAACTAGTTGCAGACTGGTCATTTATGACTTCACACGAGTGTGAAGTAGATTGCAGTCTGGTCATTTATGGCGTCACATGTATGTTTGTTGTAGGTTGCAGTCTGGTCATTTATGACTTCACTTGAGTGTGAAGTAGATTGCAGTCTGGTCATTTATGGCGTCACATGTATGTTTGTTGTAGGTTGCAGTCTGGTCATTTATGACTTCACTTGAGTGTGAAGTAGATTGCAGTCTGGTCATTTATGGCGTCACATGTATGTTTGTTGTAGGTTGCAGTCTGGTCATTTATGACTTCACACGAGTGTGAAGTAGATTGCAGTCTGGTCATTTATGGCGTCACATGTATGTTTGTTGTAGGTTGCAGTCTGGTCATTTATGACTTCACACGAGTGTGAAGTAGATTGCAGTCTGGTCATTTATGGCGTCACATGTATGTTTGTTGTAGGTTGCAGTCTGGTCATTTATGACATAACGTGAAGTGGTTGCAGGCTGGTCATTTATGATATCACGGGTGTATGTGTGAAGTATCTGCTTTATGTGTGGGAAGCGTGGTCGAGAGGCTAAGTGCGCTTGAAATTCGCTTGTCTTGGCTACCTAGAAGGGGGCTCGAGGTTCGATTCGACACCCGAATCGGGCAGAGTTGTGTTTACTGAGCGCCTAGATACCCCCTCCCCCCCACTGGTCCACAAATGAGATTGAACCAAAGCGCTCTGAGCATGCTATAAGCATGAAAGTAGCGCTATATAAAAGCTATGATAATAATAATGTGTGTTGATTATTCATGAAGTCCCATGCATGTATAAGGTAGTTGCTGGCTGATCATTCATGACAGCGGTTTTGTTGTCTACCAGCTGTTTGGTGATACAAGTCAACGGCCGTCAACAACACCATCTCTCTCTCTCTCTCTTTCTCTCTCTATATATGTTCCATATACCTGTGATGATTGAAATTTAATTCCTATCTTTTTATTTGAGAAGAGAGAGGGGGATAGATTAGATAGATAAATAGAGGGATAGATAGATAGATAGATAGGGTTAGATATTTAGAGGGACAGATAGGTAGATATATAGATAAATAGATATTTAGAGGGACAGATAGATAGATAGAGATACAGATAGATAGATAGATAGATAGATAGATAGATAGATAGATAGATAGATAGATAGATAGATAGATAGATAGATAGATAGATAGATAGATAGATAGATAGATAGATAGATAGATAGATAGATAGATAGATAGATAGATAGATAGATGAGTAGGGCCTCCAGCCGGACTACTGTTTGCAACATCTAAGATGTATCGAATGAAGCTGATGAGACTCTTTCCAACCTGACCTGTATTTTGGTGAATGATTGTGCTTTTGGAATCCTGACAAAACCTCGCAGTGTACCCACAGTGAAATGAGCGTGGCTGTCTAGGATTGGTCTCAGTTTGGCGCCAAGTTTTAGTGTAGAGACTAGCGGTAAACTCAATTCCTTTGTTCACGCTTGAGACTGGGACTGGTGGTATGACCGTGGTATACAGTGCTCAATAATACAACATAGAACCAAAGGTGTAAACAATGCGCTGCGGGTGTGATGTTATAATCAATATGTTAGATGTCCATATCTCCCACTTTATTACAAAGCTTATATCACCTCTTGTCTGTCATGTAAAAAGTTTGTACACGTTATTTCTCCGACACCCATTCTTGGACGAAGCTGAAATTTCGCACAATTATTTCCTTTACCTGACAACACAAGAATGAATTTTTAAAAAATCAATTGGTTAATTAACTATTGATAATTATTTTGTTTGGTATCTTGAACAAGGGAAAGAAATTGTACTTGACTTAAGTGGTGATATAAGTTGAATTAGTCCCCTTTATAGGTCGCCACTTTAAAGTATGTTTGCAGCAAACAATATATAACTATACAATCTTTTATAATCATAAACACCTCACTAGTAGAGTGGTTAGTAGGCCTATATCGGCTTGAAAAGGCGTGAGCCATGAGTTCAAATTCAGGTCGTTTAAAAACCGATTAAGGTAAAATTTACCTAGATATCCCTTTCAGTGGATGGCTGCCTGGTCGTGCGGTTTTCGCGCTGGACTGTCGTTCGAACTTATCGATGGTCCCTGGTTCAAACCCTGACTGCTCCCATCCCCCATTGTGCTGCGGGAGGTTTGGACTAGGAAATAATTATCTTCAACTCTGAAGGAACATGTAAAACATTTTACAACAAACAGCCCCCCCCCCATTTCCCCAACTGATCCAGATTAGTGATAGGATCATAGCGTATTGAGAAAGCTAAAAGCATGAAATTGCACTAAACAAAATATAAAAGTATTTCTAATCGCAGAGATTCTTGTTGTTGGACTAGATCTATTACAAATTTAATGACATGACTGATCCAAACTAATTGGTACAATTACACTTCGTATAAGCTTTGTTGTTTTTTTAAAGTAATTTTTAAAAATGTTTTTCTTGTTTTGTATTAGTTTTGGTTTCCTTCATTCTTTTTGATACATTATATAAGAGAACACATTTCAAACCTTCAAGTAACCACGTAGACCGAACACATTTCAAACCTTCAAGTAACCACGTAGACCGAACACATTTCAAACCTTCAAGTAACCACGTAGACCTACCCTTTTCTTAAAGAAAAAAGTAAAGTTTCCCCTTTCAGACCTTACGATCTATGGGGCAAATGATGCTAAGGTCATCTGTTTCTTTGGCTAACGGTTAAAGAGCAAGGTGTCATGTGAGACTCATATGGACAGCACAGCGACCAACCGATTTTATTTTCCCCAACTAAAGTCAGGTACCCATTAGAGTTGGATGGACTCAGGGGCGCACTCCCAGTCTTCAGGTTCGTTTAACATCTCAGCCACTGCGCCCGACAGGTTGTGACGTTGCAGGTCAGTGTTCATGCCTGTCAGGTCTTTGATGAATTATTACTATGAATTAATGTGTTCATGCATTAATAAAGTATATATTGCAAAATGTGTCTAGGTATTACAGTTAATGTAGAAGTAAATATCTTGATTTCTCTTGTGTTATTGATATTAATTACTAACTTGTAATAAATTTAGGCCCGAGCTCAGCACGACAGTCACACCATACACATTCAGTTATGCATAAAGTAGTAAACAATGTGTATGATGATTTTAAATAAAATTATGAATTTAATACAATGAATTATATACACTGAGTGGGTATGAATGATAATAATGAGGTGAGTTACAATAAGGTATATAAATACTTGATATGAAATAATATGCTCTAGTTCATCCCAAGTAATATAATCACTTAACTTCAATATCTCAATAAGTATGCCTATGAAGTTGTCCAAATAACAACTAGCAATACACATAGAGCAATCTTCATCAATAGTCCACAGCGCAGGTCACAATACCATCAAAGCTGGAACGTCATAGTCCAACAACAGGTCTGAATACAGTCAGCCGAAGTCTGGAACGTCATAATCCAACAACCGGTCTGAATACAGTCAGCCGAAGTCTGGAACGTCATAATCCAACAACCGGTCTGAATACAGTCACCCGAAGTCTGTAACGGTACCCTCCGCCTTACCACCACACCTCAGACAGAGAACTCCAAGATGAAAACTTAGTTCAATAGTCCAAGGCTAGAACCAATCTGAAGCCTGAAACTAAAACCTAAAATAAGACCCTGTAGAAAGATAAAAGAACGGAGTCTTCTAATTTTCTAGTCTACCAATAGAATAACAAATACGATCGAATCAAATAGAATAATTATTCAATGGGAAGATTAAACTCACCCTACACAGGGGCCAAGATAATCCACTTCAAGAATAATCTGAATATCAACCAAGACACAACACTAAGGCTATCCAGTAGTGAAGTATAAGGCGAACATCAGAGCTCCCTCAAGAAAACGTCTTGTCTCTAGATTACAAGATGGGAACAGAGATCGACGGACCGTCCGCTACGTCACTAGTAGCGAGTGAGTATTAGTCAAAAAATTGATCACCAGAAACCAAGGGACACAACCTGCTAAACAAAATACTTGGAGGAAAATAAACACAATGACGTCATCAAACGTGTTGAACTCGGCATTATTTACATTTGATTGTCCTGACTACCGTATGCAGTTACTTAAGTAACTGCGACAAAGCCTTCTACAAGAATTGGTCTAGGTAAGACCCTGCCATAAATTCGGAGCTGTATTTATACTTCACCTATTATGATACGAGAAAGTTTTAAGCGGTCACTTCTTAACCACGCCAATGTCGCCATCTGCAAGAACTAAAGTATTGTACTAAAATGGCGAAAAAATAAATACCAAAGTTCTATCTTGTGAGAGCCCATTTCTTGTGGAGACCCAAGGGGAGACCTGCCCTCCCTTAACTCTAGCCATGGTTAAAACTAAGACTTCCTGGAAGTAAAGCTGTATAGGCCTTTTTTCTATTCCCAACCTTAGTTTTAAAAGAATGCTTTTCACTTTAATATAAACTGAATTTGTAATGCTATGAAAGCCCATCTTTTCACTTGGCTCTAACTCACACTTCACAAACTAGTTCTTGAAATGCGATCCACGTGTTACTTTTTTTGTTTCCTATCAACGTCCGATGCAGATCAGAGGGCACCTTATAGGTTCAAGTGCTTTCAGAATGAATCATAACCTGGGCTTTCTCTACCTGGCCCACTGCATAGATCAAAGTTGGTTTTACTCAGCCATTTCTTTTATTGCCTGTACTTAAAACAGTAAGAAAAGACCTTCAAATTCTAGCATTGCCAGTGCTTTAGTTTTGGTCAATATCAGTACATTGTTTATACAAGGTTTGAGATAAAATGATCGCTTCAGAGCAACAGATGTTTCGATCAGAACAATGACAAAGAATTGTGTTGTTGGAACGGTGAAAAAAACAACACAAAACGTGCACCCTTATATCGACTGCAGTGGCATGTTTTATCCACCTAGAACTGAAATCAATAACAACATTAAAAAACACAGAACATAAACAAGCGAGTTATTGAAATGTCAATTCTTACAATCCTGGGTATATTATTACAGACATCGACAGACGATTTCGTGTTACAGCAGTATACTGTCCCAACCGCCACCCACCCTCTCCCCTTTTCCCAATCTCTTAAAACATGTAATGTTTGGTCTCTTCTGATACTTAAACCACTTACTCTGACGTCAGTTCTTTTGTTCTTGGTTGTTGTTTTTTTTGTCTTTCAAGTCTAATAAATACGAAAGCTTGAATATTTTTTCTTCGAAATATTTTTTGTTTGAAACGCATCTTTAAATTGGAGAAAGCAAAGAAAACCTGATTAGAGTAAATCCAGAAATGTCTTATGGAGTGCAAATGCCATAGTTCATGATTCACTTGAAAACATTTCCTTACCGATTGGCTGCCGGTGGAGTTGGAGATGAACTGGGTGGGTCTGAAGTTTCTTCTTTCTCTGCTTCCTTATCGCTGTAACCAGTACTCTTGTCCCACAACTGGGTCTTTATGGCTCTACTGACATTAGTTCCGTCAGCACTAGTTTTGCTTACATGAGCTCAGATTGTATAATGGCTGCGTTAGTTCTTGATTGTTTAAGTTAACTTTTATTCATTCTATCTACAACAGCTTGGGGTTAGGGCGTGGAGACGAGGGGCCCAGGAGAGATCTGAATGGAGGGATATGTTGAAGCAGGCCAGAGCCCTCCATGGGCTGTAGCGCCACTGGGATGGATGGATTGTATTCATTCTGTTGGTATCATGTCCACGTTAATTTGTCTGTGTATAATGTCTATGTTCATTTGTCTATGTATAATGTCTATGTTCATTAGTCTGTGTATAATGTATATGTTCATTTGTCTATGTATAATGTTTACGTTCATTTGTCTATGTATAATGTTTACGTTCATTTGTCTATGTATAATGTATATGTTCATTTGTCTGTGTATAATGTTTATGTTCATTTGTCTATGTATAATCTATATGTTCATTTGTCTATGTATAATGTTTACGTTCATTTGTCTATGTATAACGTTTACGTTCATTTGTCTATGTATAACGTTTACGTTCATTTGTCTGTGTATAATGTCTTTGTTCCTTTGTTCTACATGCACTATATCCGCGTTTATTGGTCCTGTGTGTATTTTGTCATATTTCATTGGTCCCTTTGTATTATATCCGCTTTCATGGGTCCTGTGTGTGTGTGTATTATGTCCTATTTCATTGGTACTGTGTGTATTATATCCACTTGCATTTGTTCTGTGTATATTTTGTCATATTTCATTGGCCCTGTCTATATTTTGTCATATTTCATTGGTTCTGTTTGTATTACGTCCACTTTGATTGGAATTGTGTCTAGTACATGTATAGTCACTTGTAGTAGTTTTGCTGTATGGCCGAAGCTTTTAATGTGTGTGTGTGTGTGTGTGTGTTATGTTGCGCGGCATATCATTTTTCTGTTGCATTAGATCTTTTTATAGAATCTCCACTTGATATAAACTAGGTGTAGGTGTTTTATATTATTGTCACTTATTGTCCGTCTTGTTACCCACTTGTATTTTCTTTTCTCGCTTTAGTCCTGTTGGTAAAATGTCCACTTGGAATTATTCTGTCTTCTATGTCTCCCTTGCTTATCTCTCTCTCTCTTGCCTGTCTCTCTTCCCTATCTCTCCCTTGCTTATCTCTCTCTCTCTCTTGCCTGTCTCTCTTCCCTATCTCTCCCTTGCTTATCTCTCTCTCTTGCCTGTCTCTCTTCCCTATCTCTCCCTTGCTTATCTCTCTCTCTCTTGCCTGTATCTCTTCCCTATCTCTCCCTTGCTTATCTCTCTCTCTTGCCTGTCTCTCTTCCCTATCTCTCCCTTGCTTATCTCTCTCTCTTGTCTGTCTCTCTTCCCTATCTCTCCCTTGCTTATCTCTCTCTCTTGTCTGTCTCTCTTCCCTATCTCTCCCTTGCTTATCTCTCTCTCTCTTGCCTGTATCTCTTCCCTATGTCTCCCTTGCTTATCTCTCTCTCTTGCCTGTATCTCTTCCCTATCTCTCCCTTGCTTATCTCTCTCTCTTGCCTGTATCTCTTCCCTATGTCTCCCTTGCTTATCTCTCTCTCTTGCATGTCCCTCTTCCCTCCCTGTCTCTTTTAACAAGTTGCACACGAGTTAAGTCTACAGTGAGTGAGTACAATAAATACACTGACCACCATTCTGAATGAAACATTACATCAATAAATAACGCTACATTTTTTTTTTCAATAGGACAGTAACATATGTCCTCTGTGAAAAGTGCAGCAAAAAAATTCGTTTCACGTAACCTAAAAAGGACTCTATTTTATCTTATTGAAATACCAATCAGAGAGTGTTGAAATGTCAATCAGAGAGTGTTGAAATGTCAATCAGAGAGTGTTGAAATGTCAGAGAGTGTTGAAATGTCAATCAGAGAGTGTTGAAATGTCAATCAGAGAGTGTTGAAATGTCAATCAGAGAGTGTTGAAATGTAAATCAGATAGTGTTGAAATACCAAGAAGATAGTGTTGAAATGTCGATCAGAGAGTGTTAAAATGTCAATTAGAGAGTGTTGAAATGTCAATTAGAGAGTGTTAAAATGTCAATCAGAGAGTGTTGAAATACCAAGAAGAGAGTGTTGAAATCTCATTCAGAGAATGTTGAAATATCAATCAGAGAGTGTTGAAATATCAAAGAGTGTTGAAATATCAATCAGAGAGTCTTGAAATTTCAATCAGGGAGTGTTGAAATATCAATCAGAGAGTGTTGAAATGTCAATGAGAGAGTGATGAAATCAATCAGAGAGGTGTGTTGCAGTGCTTAGAAGTAGAAAAAAGGCGAATTCTTTATTGAACTACGTCATTCCAATTTCAAGATATTACTTCGGAGTTTAATGTCATAGAAGTGGAGTTACCAAGACCTACTAGTTATAAAATAAACATGCCAATTACTTACCCCCCCCCCCAAAAAAAAAAAAGTCACTTGCTTTCATCAACATAATTCATATTCTTTCTTATCTTCAGGTGCCGGTGAGTCTGGGAAAAGTACCATAGTCAAACAAATGAAGTAAGTAGTCTACCATGATACTGTTAAATATCTGAAGACATCTGCGGGATGGGGAATGCAGATAGTTTCTTTTTTTTTTTTTTTTTTTTACTATTATTCAACTCACCTCTTATTTAAAAAAAAATAATTAAAACACGTGACAAAAGGTTAAGGTTCAATGAACGTAATAATTATAAAATACATATACAGGTTTAATGACTGGCAAAAGTTGAATTTCTAGTTAGTACAACGGAATTGCTATATCAAGCATAGAACTGTGGACTAGGTCTATCTTCATAGTCTACCGGTTTTTATAGTGACAAACTACTCATACGACCAGAGGTATACTAGATTGCACTATCATTTCGAATTTAATACAATAAATGGTTGGACATACATTTTTTCCCCCTCTTTTTTGAAAAATCTACCTCATAATACCTCCTCAGAGCTCCTCATCGGCGCAACCCCGAACAGAAAAATGGCGCTTCAACCAACTTAATCAGTGAATAAACAATAAAGTGTCTTCGCCTCATCGTTATAGATGATGAAGAGCCATGCCTAGAAGTCTGAGTCTTTATTTAGAGATGTTTAAAGCAAGACATCAAAAAGTGGTCTGGGGCTCAACCTAGACCATGCGTGGAGACCCATAGCTCGTTACCACGTCGTACAGGCCTGTGACATGGCAACAAGCTATTGGTTTAAGCTGCCCACAGATTGTGACGTTGCAGTGTTGAGGCCTACCATCACGACTGGGCTGAAGGCACACATCGTGGTAGCCAAACTAGACCTGGTAGCCAAACTAGACCTGGTAGCCAAACTAGACCTGGTAGCCAAACTAGACCTGGTAGCCAAACTAGACTTTCACATTATTACAGCATCAACAAACTCCGTCTCCCTAATAGTAAAAAAAGATATACAGAAATAGAACTTATTTTATGCTCATTTATTTAAAAAAAAAATGTTTCGCTGACCCAATGTAGTGATTGAAAGGTTAGAGTTCACTCTGAGGTTGTCAAGGTTTCCAAACTCGGAAACAAAGTTTTTCTTATTTCTCAATAAACTTTTGGCGTGCATATTTAAATCTCACGTGTCTCACACTGTCTGGTCTGATGACATTGTTTCTAGTGCCAGATCATATTGTAGATTTGTAAGGCATCAACCTGAGATCATGCCCCAGACGTCGAAAACGCCTGTCATTTAGAATATCTTGCTTTTGATACAGTTCTGAGTAGGTTACTTTGTCATGATGTTGAAGGTCAAGATGTACCTAAAATGTTTCGAAATTTCACTCATCAATCATTATCTCAACTTTGAGGCATTATTAGAAGATAGACGTATTAGACAGTGTACTTCTGTTCATTAAGCTGCCTGGTCGTGCTGTATGCGCGCTAGACTGTCGTCTCGAGGGTCCCGGATTCATACCCTGCCGGTTGCCATCCACCGTCTCCTGCGGGAGGTTTAAACTAGGAAGGAAGGAATATTCGAAACATATAAGAAAACAAAAAACAAGCTACTGAGTGATTCAAACTACAGAATAGCAGCTTTATCATACCCCAAATGAAAATGTTTAAAATAAAAAAAAAAGGAAATTTAGAGGCAAAAGTAAAGTGCTAGAGCAAACTATGACCAAATAGCGCTAGCTAGTCTAGTGGTTACACCAAGTGAAGCGGTGGGTTCATAGAAAACCGTTCCATGGACCAAACGCAAAGTCATTGATCTGCACAGTTTTCAGTTTTCTTTGAGTCAGTTTACACATAGATTCTCAATGTACACATAGATTCTCAATGTACACATAAATTCTCAATGTGTACACATAGATTCTCAATGTAGACAGATTCTCATGTACACATAGATTCTCAATATACACATAGTTTCTCAACGTACACATAGCTTCTCAATGTACACATAGATTCTCAATATACACATAGCTTCTCAATGTACACATACATTCTCAATGTACACATAGATTCTCATGTACACAAAGATTCTCAATATACACATAGCTTCTCAATGTACACATAGATTCTCAATATACACATAGATTCTCAATATACACATAGTTTCTCAATGTACACATAGATTCTCAATGTACACATAGTTTCTCAATGTACACATAGATTCTCAATGTACACATAGATTCTCATGTACACATAGATTCTCAATGTACACATAGTTTCTCAATGTACACATAGTTTCTCAATGTACACATAGATTCTCAATATACACATAGCTTCTCAATGTACACATAGACTCTCAATGTACACATAGATTCTCAATGGACGCATTTGACGCATTATTAGAAGATAGACGTATTAGACAGTGTACTTCTATTCATTAAGCTGCCTGGCCGTGCTGTATGCGCGCTAGACTGTCGTTCGGATTTAGCGATGGTCGAGGGTTCAAATCCTGCCCGCTCCCATCCCCCGTCGTCCTGCGGGAGGTTTGGACTAGGAAGTAAACTATCTTCAACTCTGAAGGAACATCCGAAACATGTAAAACATTTTACAAACATGTACACATAGATTCTCAATGTACACATAGATTCACTATGAAACTTGCTGATGTCATCTCTCCGCTTGAAACCAATAAACCTTTACGGTTTGGACTAGGAAGTAAACTATCTTCAACTCTGAAGGAACATCCGAAACATGTAAAACATTTTACAAACATGTACACATAGATTCTCAATGTACACATAGATTCACTATGAAACTTGCTGATGTCATCTCTCCGCTTGAAACCAATAAACCTTTACGATTTCCGTTTCTAGGCCTATCCCATACAATCTATATCCTACATTAGAAATCACATCTGAAGTCTTTATTTACCATATTATTGAAAACTATTTATATATAAGCCTTGTACCTATTTTACAATAATTTAACATAACACTAGCAAGTTTGCTATATTTACTTAAAGAGTCAAATAACAAAAAATAATTTAGCTATTTTTTTTAAACATCTAAATTGGCTTGAAATCTTTTAGTTAACAGCCGTGACACAGAACTTGTAAGGAAGGGAAAAAGCGGCGCAATAGGCGCGATCTGTAGTTTGGGCGGCTATGTCTCTACAATAACAACTCAGCCAACGCCCTTGAATAATAAATATTGAATGCCCTTGACATTCAATCAGCTCCACCCCTCATCTGTTATGAAACTTTTACAATGAGCCAAAAAGAAAAAAAAGGATGCTAGTTGAATTGTTCATTACAACAGACCTCCCCACCCACCCCCTTCCCCTCTTCTCCATCAGTACTTCAGAGTAGACTCGAACTCTAACCCAAACTGCCAGATAGCATTGATCGGCGAGAGTCACGATCTGCAGATTCCATCCCAAGACTTCATAGACGTTGTTTGAGTATCGTGTCATGGCGGTCGATGGCGCCGTGATGTTCTCTCCACGCTCCACTGGTCCACCCAGTGATGGCCGCAGTCAAGCTAGACTTGACTCTGTACACGGCCATCCGTCATACGCTTATGTTTCATTCAATTATTAGGCAGCTTTTCAGCCCGGTGTAGCTTGGATTTACTGCAATAAAGGATAATTTCCCCCAACGTAAAGAAGTAGCCTACATGTAATGAGTATTCTCCTTACGCTAAGAATAAATGTGGCTTTGATTTACTGCAATAAAGGATAATTTCCCCCAACGTAAAGAAGTAGCCTACATGTAATGAGTATTCTCCTTACGCTAAGAATAAATGTGGCTTTGATTTACTGCAATAAAGGATAATTTCCCCCAACGTAAAGAAGTAGCCTACATGTAATGAGTATTCTCCTTACGCTAAGAATAAATGTGGCTTTGATTTACTGCAATAAAGGATAATTTCCCCCAACGTAAAGAAGTAGCCTACATGTAATGAGTATTCTCCTTACGCTAAGAATAAATGTGGCTTTGATTTACTGCAATAAAGGATAATTTCCCCCAACGTAAAGAAGTAGCCTACATGTAATGAGTATTCTCCTTACGCTAAGAATAAATGTGGCTTTGATTTACTGCAATAAAGGATAATTTCCCCCAACGTAAAGAAGTAGCCTACATGTAATGAGTATTCTCCTTACGCTAAGAATAAATGTGGCTTTGATTTAATGCAAAGATCTTAGAAATGAAATATTTGCCACAATTCAAACATTCATACATTGCACAACAAATGCATTACTTACTCTTCGGTCTTGAGAACAAAATAAATCGATTAACTTACTCTTTAAGCTTAGAACAAATGTATTATTTACTTTCTACTTCTGAAAACAAATGGAGTGGCTTTCTCTTTCTTAGAATGGAAGCTGTGAGTTTGTCTAGATCAGGTTGTTCAGCTCTCAGTGCCTCGGCTTTCTTTGTCCCCTAATGTGTAGGAGTTATTCTTATTGAAAACTGCTTCTTAACATTGCTTTAAGGTGTTGAAGTCAAACATTCTTTTTGGCTCCTTTATTGATGATACTGCCTTTGACAATTTGTCTTAACTCCCATTCTTTCTTTCTCATTTCCTTGTGTGTCCCGGAATCTATCAGTCTAGATCAGGGGTGGGCATCTTTTTTCAACCGAGGGCCGCATTAAAAATTCATAGATATGAATGTATATTATATATATATATATATATATATATATATATATATATATATATATATATATATATAATAATAATAATAATAATCTTTTATTGTGCATTACACCAAACAAAAAATATTATAATTTAGAACTATAACAAACCAAAATGTACATTCACATTAGACTCACTCATAATTTACATGCGAAAAGTTTATATCTGATTGTTTCTATTTAATGATTTGATTCCTAGGGGAACAAAAGAGTGTTTGTGTTTGTCTTTGCTATCGGTGTCTTGTATCTCTTTTGTGATGGTAATATATATATATTGCATTCCCAAGTGAAGAATTACAACAAGAGTTAGCACTTCCTGGAACTAATTTTACGAACATTTTTTTTTTCATTTTGCTATTTTGCTTTGTTTGAAAAGAATTAAGGTGCACATACAGTTCATGTGCAAACAACACATTGCAATTCGCTTGATAATAAACATGTCAATATCCTTCAAGGAACATAACAATTTCTTCCTTGAGATTCCATATTCTTGTAATGCTAGGCCAGCGGATACTGCTGTCGTACCGAACATCGGAATGTTTTGTTTCCAAATCTAAAAGTACTTTTCGGAACTGCCAGTCAGGGCTGGCCCTAGAAGAAGTGACTTTGGAGGCCCGAAATAAAATAAAAAAATATAATTTAATTAAAAATAACTAAAAATATTAATTTATTAAAAAACTAGTGTACTTCAAAATAACATTTAGGATAAGTTTCGCTATTTCTTCTCTAAAATAATAAAACATACATCCTGTGCGTAATCGTTGGCCCTAGGCATCTGCGTAGTTTACATATGCATAAGGTTAGGCCTAAATAACAACTATGCACTATAAATATCTTCTAATAGTTGTATGTGATATTCAATGCAGGTTTGTGTAAACTTTCCAGTTAGGAGTTTATGGTTGGGATATTGTTCTTTATTTTATTTAAAATGCCTGTTTTTCTCAGTCAAATCACGGCCTCCATCAGTTGTTACCCTTGCCATCTTGTACAAGCCAACCCAACTCTATCAACACAGTTCTCAATAGCGATGAATACATACCGACCTAGGCTTGTGTATTTGACTAAATTTTTCGAAATATTACCTGTAAGAATAATCGACGTTTACTTTAAAGAATAAACATATAGAGACAATATATCTTCAGCCTTTTACTATTAGTGATAAGAATTTAAAATTCAATAATTTCTAAAGATTTTTACAATTATTTATTTTTAATATATTTTGTGGCACACCTGATTCACTTCGGCGGGCCGCATGTGGCCCTCGGGCCTTAATTTGCCCACCCCTGGTCTAGATCTATATATTTTCATCAACACTTAAACAGAATAATGAGCATACATAAACTTGATGACAGATGTTAAATAGATCACGAGGTATTAGGTTGCAATTGAATTTAAAACAAAGAAATATATCACACTAAAAGATAAGGGCCTACTCTTGTTCAGTACTTTTTGGCGCTCTCTCTTTGTGACTCTTGATAACAAAACAAATGGATTGACTTACTCTCTAGGCTCTCTGGTTTATATGTGTAACGTGTGACTTTGATTTGTTTGTAGTTCTGTTGGAAACGTTTCGGATGTTCCTTCGAATTGGAAGAGAATGGCATTCTAGCCCTAACCTCCCTCAGGACGACGGGGGATGGCATGGGGAAGGGTTCAATCCCTGAACAATCGTGACCATCGAACAACAGTCAATGACCGATACCACACGTCCAGCAGCCCTTATGTATTTTAAAAGCATCTAGAAAACAGCTGGAGACTATTGGGGTATTCTTTGGGTTGGTATCTTTGAACTGTGTTGGACCATCACAGCGCAAAACTCCTCCTTATCTACAATGTATGCCAAAACAATATTAACTGGGCAGATCACATTTTTGTTTGTTTGCTAATAGGGAAAGCTTGTTTTGAGATGTAAAATTGGGATGACAGCATCTTATTTCCTTTTTTTTACGTGAAGCATATTGTTTCAATCTCAAGAGTAAATCATATTTTAGCGTTATAGTCTGTTTACAAAATGCGACATTGTTGTTTTTAACCTTTTTTTTAAAAACCAATATTAGCACAGTCTTTCTATTTGTTCCTTTTTAATTCATTGATATTATGTAAATATTTCATATCACCATTCATGTTACATTTTGAAAAACGTACAATTCATTAACGTATAAATTACATTGAGAACGGCTGTTTACTATATATATATATCAAGAGAGATAGATAGATAGATAGATAGATAGATAGATAGATAGATAGATAGATAGATAGATAGATAGATAGATAGATAGATAGATAGATAGATAGATAGATAGATAGATAGATAGATAGATAGATAGATAGATAGATAGATAGATATAATATATACAGTGTTAAGCCTCCTCTGATTCGTTTCTAAATGACTTAGACATCAGAGAAAATGTTTTGATAAATCTTCGTCGTGCTGCTTGCGAATTGAAAAGTTGACCTCGTGAGGTGCCTGATCTCAATCGCTAAGGAAATCGTTACTCCAGGAGTTCCATAAAGCCTTGTATTGTGCACAACTTCATTCACCCTACATCTACCTTGCTCTACACAGCAGAACCCGTAGATATGTTGGGGGATGGATGGTTATGAATGAAACGCTCATGTGCCCCAGCGATTTGTTCCTTTCCACCTAGAAGATATTAGTAGTATGTTCACGATGAACTAAACAAGGTCAAGGACACTAAGCAGCTTCAAAATTGCAAACTAAATAAAAGTTACAACCAGAAGAACTTGTTTCTGCAGGTTTCAGTTAGTATGGGATGGGAGATGAAACAGGAGACATCAACAAGTTGGATAGTAATTGTGTTTACGTTCTGTAGGAAACTCTTCCATAGGCCCATTGAGGACCTTTTTTTTTTTGAAGAACGAGCTTAATGGAGATCAGAATCTATTCGCTAAAATAAAAAAGATATGCTCATGCTCCCTATTTTTTTCCTCAATTGTCGCAAAATGTTCTTGTCATTTGTTGAAATCTGCTAAAAATTCTTAACTTATATTATAAATTACAGATCTCACTTTAAAAAAAAAGATAATTACGTCCTCAGCGTATCAATGTGACAATTCATTCGTGCATGGTACTTAAAATCTGCCAAGGCGTTGATTTTCCTGGCTGATTCAGGCAACCCATTCCATGCTCCAATAGCACTAGGAAGAAAAAGCACTTTTTCAACTGTCCTACAATACGGAATAAGAAAAGTCTTTGTCTTTCTGTGTATTTTATTAGGTTTTGTTAATTTATTTGTAAATCATGAGTCAGCGTTTTATACATTATCGCTACTTTACTTTTTAGTTTTCTGTCTTGAAGTGTCTCTAAATTTAGTAATTTTACTAACAGTGTTACTCTTATCAAATGTGAATATTCGTTTGTTATAAATCTCACGGCTCTATTTTGCGTCTGTTCTAGTTTCTTAATGTTTTCTTGAGTTGAAGGGTCCTAAAAAGCGGATGTATACCGGTATTGTAATTTTGGCCTAACCAGGGTAAATAACATTTTAGTTTTATGTTCTTGCTTGTATTTTATAAATTTCTTACCCTAATGTTTGATCTTTTAAAATACCTTTGCCAATTTGGGGAGCCCATGTTAGAGATTCTACACTATATATAGTAGAGTGTAATATTATTAACAAACAATGTCTATTATAGAAAGTTTTATGTTTTTTAAATTATCTTCAGAACCTCTCGCAACAAAACGGCTGCGCCTAAACATGTCATCCCCCCCCCCTTCTGATCAGTAGACGGAGTTTATGACAAAAACTTTTTTTTTTGGAAGAGGGAGGTGGGGGGGGGGGGGGGGCTTAAGCCTCTTTTATGCATTTCGTGCCTGTTTATTCCGGCCTCATTCCTTTAGTTGGACACCTACCAGCAAGAAGTGGATTTAAAGTTATTCTCTCTCTCTCTCAAAGAAACCATCACAGTCCCTTTGGCTCTAAAAGCCGATGAGTTACGACTGAGCTACACGGCACCTTCAAAAGTCTATTTGGTTGCTCAATTATTCGCATTTACACTTGTACAAACAATTCCAGTGTAAGATCTCATAGCAACATGTAGTCCTACTAGGTATTGAAATACTAACAAAAAGTAACAAGTATTCACGGGAATGAATATTTAAAAAAAAAAAGCTGTATTCACTAGGCGTTAGAAACAATGCATCATGTTGCAATTAACTTTAAAAAAAATTTCTTAAACTACAAATACACAGCGATTAAGCTTTTTTCAGATGGACCACATGGCTCGGCAGGTAGCAGATATCACTTACTGTTGGTGTTAATATTCTGGTAGAGAAGGGTGAGGAGACCAGATGTATGTCAGGCACTGAAAGGTGTCTTGTAAAAGAAACAAGAAACGTTTTTTTAAAGGAGTTATTAGGCAGCAATAGCGCTGATGGTGAAGGCCATTCGTGAGTGAAGGTCGTTATAGTGAAGGTCATTATACCGATAGCAAATTACAATGTAGGTGATAGTCGACATAGTTTGCTGCTATTTATACTGGTAGTGAATCAAGCTACAGATGGTCATTAGGATAGGTGAAGGCTGACTGGTAGCAAAGAAAGCAATATGTGAAGGTCTTTAGGCCAGCAGCTAAATCAATCTATATGTGAAGATCATAGGTTGGTAGCAAGTCAAGCTCTATGGGAAGGTCATTAAACAGGTAGCTAATCCAATTGGTGTCTATTTGGGTTAGAGTGATCTTTGAGATGTGCATGTATCTGTAAGGATCAATGTCCTTTGTGTTATTTTAGTGAGACGGTCTGGCCTGCTCACTCTCTGTGCACTCTGACGCCGCTATCAGAAATGGGTTCGTCAACTGAGAGAGCATGTGCTGAGTCCTGCAATGAGGCTCGATATCATCTCTGGACGAGCTAAACTTAAGAATGCAGGGCCACTAACAAAATCAAAATGAAACGTATAAGAAGTCTTGATGTCTATAAATTCATGGATATGAACATTTTGAAAATAAATAACGCCAAGCCAGTAGAGCGAGAGCTTTTTTGGCGTCTAACAACTTTCTATTTTTTTGTTTGACTCGGCAACTTTCTACAAACAGTTTGACCCAGCAACTTTCTACAAACAGTTTGACACATAGTGGAGTGCGTTACAAGGTTTAAAAAATAATAAAAGTTGAACGAGCTGGATTCGAAATCGAGGGCTCAAGCCTATATAAGTCTTCTCGAGTCAACGTACTAGCCACTGTGCAAAAGTAGTGCTTACGAAAATAGAAGGTTTTCTAGTTATCTATTGTTAGTTTCAAAGTTCTATTTCTTTCTACATAGTTTAGGCTTATTGGGACACAACTTATACCACCACATCAGTCAAGTAGCAGTACAAGTTCTTTCCCTTGTTAAATACTAAACAAAATAATTACCAATAGTTCATTAACTTATTTGTTAATATTTTTTTTATTGATGCTTGTGTTGTCAAGTAAAATAGATAATTGTGCAAAATTTCAGCTTGATCCCTGATTGGGTATGGGAAAAAAAACGTGTACAAGCTTTTGGCCAGACAGACAGAGTGAGTTATTATAAGCTTTGTACCAGACAGACAGACAGAGTGAGTTAATATAAGCTTTGTACCAGACAGACAGACAGAGTGAGTTAATATAAGCTTTGTACCAGACAGACAGACAGAGTGAGTTGATATAAGCTTTGTACCAGACAGACAGAGTGAGTTGATATAAGCTTTGTACCAGACAAACAGAGTGAGTTGATATAAGCTTTGTACCAGACAGACTGACAGAGTGAGTTGATATAAGCTTTGTACCAGAAAGACTGACAGAGTGAGTTGATATAAGCTTTGTACCAGACAGACAGAGTGAGTTGATATAAGCTTTGTACCAGACAGACAGAGTGAGTTGATATAAGCTTTGTACCAGACAGACTGACAGAGTGAGTTGATATAAGCTTTGTACCAGAAAGACTGACGGAGTGAGCTGATATAAGATTTGTACCAGACAGACAGAGTGAGTTGATATAAGCTTTGTACCAGACAGACAGACAGAGTGAGTTGATATAAGCTTTGTACCAGACAGACAGACAGAGTGAGTTGATATAAGCTTTGTACCAGACAGACAGACAGAGTGAGTTGATATAAGCTTTGTACCAGACAGACAGACAGAGTGAGTTGATATAAGCTTTGTACCAGACAGACAGACAGAAAGAGTTGATATAAGGAGGAGGAGTGGAAACATTCGGATATTTTGCACACCAGATTTGTTCACTGAACAAGTTTTGGTTTAGTAACGATTACATTTGAACTTTATATCCGATGCATTGATAGTCAGTGGTTCCCAAACTTTTTTCTTAACGAAACACTTCGCACATTCAGAGTATTTAGCGGAATACTTTGCTTAATTTTTTAGAGTGATCTCGTGGTGGCCTACTAGTTAATTATTAATTATTTCAATAGCTCGTGAAACACCTATGCAGGCCTCGCGGAACACTAGGGTTCCAAGGAACATAGTTTGGGAAACACTGTACTAGATTGTATTTTATGTGCTGTTTTGTAAAACACCAGTTTTGCTGAATCAATAACATTCACGGTAACTACGACAGCTGGTATTATGAAGACAAATTAATATTCACCAACCATTAGTTCATTTCCCTCACATTCTCAATAAGTTCATCTCCCTCACATTCTCAATAAGTTCATCTCCCTCACATTCTCAGTAAGTCCATCTCCCTCACATTCTCAATAAGTTCATCTCCCTCACATTCTCAGTAAGTCCATCTCCCTCACATTCTCAATAAGTTCATCTCCCTCACATTCTCAATAAGTTCATCTCCCTCACATTCTCAATAAGTTCATCTCCCTCACATTCTCAATAAGTTCATTTCCCTCACATTTGTAAGTTCACCTCCCTCACATTCTCAGTTAGTTCACCTTCCTCACATTCTCAATAAGTTCATCTCCCTCACATTCTCAATAAGTTCATCTCCCTCACATTCTCAATAAGTTCATCTCCCTCACATTCTCAATAAGTTCATCTCCCTCACATTCTCAATAAGTTCATCTCCCTCACATTCTCAATAAGTTCATCTCCCTCACATTCTCAATAAGTTCATCTCCCTCACATTCTCAATACGTTCATCTCCCTCACATTCTCAATAAGTTCATCTCCCTCACATTCTCAGTAAGTTCATCTCCCTCACATTCTCATTAAGTTCATCTCCCTCACATTCTCAATAAGTTCATCTCCCTCACATTCTCAGTAAGTCCATCTCCCTCACATTCTCAGTAAGTTCATCTCCCTCACATTCTCAATAAGTTCATCTCCCTCACATTCTCATTAAGTTCATCTCCCTCACATTCTCAATAAGTTCATCTCCCACACATTCTAAGTAAGTTCATCTCCCTCACATTCTCAGTAAGTTCATCTCCCTCACATTCTCGATAAGATAAGATATTTGATTAATTAAATAAGTACAAGTTTGACTATTCTACACTTGTCTCATGGCTGATTAATGCTGTAGCACTGATTTCTCGAGGATTTCAAATTTTTGAAGTAGAAAATACCAATTACCACTTAAAGTATATCTTTTATGAAATATTGGCGTCCTTTGCAAAGACCTGGAAACGATCACAGCTCACAGTACAAAAGACTTAAGGAAATTGACATTGAATGTTAAAAAGCGAGTGTCAGCATGTTCCAAATTTAACGAAGAATTAGTTGTTTTTAGTTGACTAATTCGGAACTGAAGCGTATGCCCTCGGGCAGCCACACCCCGAAGCCGCTTCTGCTTATATACTCTAGGCTGCTGGCATTCCTTCATTTTTCTTGTATCTCCATTTTATTGTCCATTAAACGTCCTAGCCGTGAATTGGACAACAGACAAAATCTACAGAGCGTTTAGAGAAACTATTGTTGAAAACGTTCATTTGAACCGGACAGATCAAAGCTTGTTTTGCTTGTGCTTTCGATCTACTCATTCCAACGTTTCTCTAATGCAAAGCCTAACAGCCTGATCAAACGTGTTAAAAACCTGCCTTCTTCCCTACACATGGTCACGATTTTTTTTTAAATTCTTAATCGCGTTTTGCAATGGATATTTCTACATTTCAAAGCGATAGTTGTGATCTCATTTCCCCCTTTTTTTCCCCCAACGGCTCGCATCTTTGTCACGCCACTGATTATCATTGTTATACTGCTGCCTTTAACCTTATTTACAATTTTTAAGTCGCCATTTTGTCTGCACTAGACAGGGCATGAGACGTTTTTAGCGCACATTGATGACGTCACTTCACAGGAATAAAATCAATAATGTAATCGCGCTTTCTCATCACCCGCTTTGTAAGCTCGCGCTGGGTTGGGTTGGTCGATAGTTGGTAGATCTAGACTAGATCGTGGGTTTGATCGCTGGATTATTTCAGATACATTTTCTAGAATTCATAAAAATAGGTTCAGCCTGTACACAGCTTCTAGATCTAAAGATCGTTGTCTGGTTCGGATGAACCAAACTTATCCATATCAGCACCCCCCTCCCCAAAATTAAAAACAAAAATTTACCGAAAAAAAAATTTTGAGACTTATTTGAATACTTCTGTGCTAGGTCTAGTAATAGTTAAAAAAAAATTCTTACATCAAAAACACGCTGGTCATTTTAGCTTGTCATTTAAGTTATTTGTATTTGTCAAGATAAAAAAAAAGTCTTATCTTATAAATTACACATGTTCCTTCCAAAGAGAAGATAATCACTTGCTACGCGTGTCCATGTGTTCATCTAGTCTTGCTAACTCATTGTTTACCCGGCTGATTCTGTCAACCTGCTCTAAAGGATTTAGGGAAGAATGAGCACTTGTACTAATTTGTCCTAGCATGTCTTATTGAATAAGAATATCACTGTAAAATCGAAATTCTAAGCGCTGTTGCTTGCAACACAAACTAATTTTTATTTAGTTGGCAACAGGGATCTTTTAATATAGCGTCCTTGACATTGATATGAATCGACAATGTAACGTGAAAATCTCCAACTAAGGCCGTGGTGAACAAACTTAGCACGGAAAGCACGAATGTAACGTGAAAATCTCCAACTAAGGCCGTGGTGAACAAACTTAGCACGGAAAGCACGAATGTAACGTGAAAATCTCCAACTAAGGCCGTGGTGAACAAACTTAGCACGGAAAGCACGAATGTAACGGGTTAGGGCAAGCTCTACAACATTGTCTTGTCCAAAGAAAGTGTGGCCTTCATTTCGGTTACAAAGAAGTATCTGAAATGGAAGACTTTGCCACTGATAAATAAGACAAAGTTATTAGGACTAAAATTGTTCATGTAAAAATTTGGTTGTAATGTCTATAACATTTTTTACTTCTGCGACTCATCGGTACATATAACGTCATCTG
Source organism: Biomphalaria glabrata (assembly GCF_947242115.1). NCBI lineage: Eukaryota > Metazoa > Mollusca > Gastropoda > Planorbidae > Biomphalaria > Biomphalaria glabrata. Next base: position 23,548,136 of record NC_074717.1, read on the forward strand.
CGTATTTATATATAGGTCGGGGTTACAAAGTTGCGAAAGTCTTCCATCAACATCTGACTTGAACACAGGGTCAGATTGACAGAAATATTAAAACTTCTCACCATAAGGACACTCGAGAGCGCCCACTGGTCGACCTTCTCTTTGTAGTAAAAGACGAGAACAAATCTGCAATAAGTTTATGAAACAACTGCAATAAATATTTTATACAACTACCTCTTTCTGCAATCAAACTCGATCTCATCTTCTAGGTACAGAAAATCTTATGAATACAATCTCATGTTCTGTGTACACAAAGATGAATACAATCTCATGTTCTACGTAGGCAGAGACGAAAATGAACACAATCTCATGTTCTATGTACACGAAAATGTACACAATCTCATGTTCTATGTACACAAAGATGAATACAATCTCATGTTCTACGTAGGCATAGACGAAAATGAACACAATCTCATGTTCTATGTACACAAAGATGAATACAATCTCATGTTCTACGTAGGCATAGACGAAAATGAACACAATCTCATGTTCTATGTACACGAAAATGTACACAATCTCAAGTTCTATGTACACGAAAATGTACACAATCTCATGTTCTATGTACATGACAATGAACACCTGATGTTCTAGTTACATGAAAATGAAAACAATCTCATGTTCTAGATACACGAATATGGAGGCATTATGTTTTTTCGCCTTGAAAAGAGGATTACTTCAAATGTCCTACTCAACTTATTCATCATCATTGATTCTTGTAAATAAAAAGTCATCACAAGTTTAATGACTATTAGTACTTTCTATTCTCCAGAATTATCCACGAAGGTGGCTTCACCAGCGAAGACAACAAACAATACAAGCCAGTGGTGTACAGCAACACCATTCAGTCATTGGTGGCCATCATCAGGGCTATGGGAACACTTAGCATACCTTTTGGGGATAATGAACGAGAGGTAAGTAACTGACTGACAACTACTATGGACAGACTAGGTAAATGGCTAAGGATTATTTCTGGGGAGGAGTACGTAACTGGCTAAGGATTATTACTGGGGAGGCGTAGGTAACTGGCTAAGGATTATTAGTGGGGAGGCGTAGGTAACTGGCTAAGGATTATTAGTGGGGAGGCGTAGATAACTGGCTAAGGATTATTACTGGGGAGGCGTAGGTAACTGGCTAAGGATTATTAGTGGGGAGGTGTAGATAACTGGCTAAGGATTATTACTGGGGAGGCGTAGGTAACTGGCTAAGGATTATTAGTGGGGAGGTGTAGGTTACTGGCTAAGGATTATTAGTGGATGTGTAGGTACCTGGCTAAGGATTATTAGTGGATGTGTAGGTAACTGGCTAAGGATTATTAGTGGGGAGGCGTAGATAACTGGCTAAGGATTATTAGTGGGGAGGTGTAGGTTACTGGCTAAGGATTATTAGTGGATGTGTAGGTAACTGGCTAAGGATTATTAGTGGATGTGTAGGTAACTGGCTAAGGATTATTAGTGGGGAGGCGTAGGTAACTGGCTAAGGATTATTACTGGGGAGGCGTAGGTAACTGGCTAAGGATTATTACTGGGGAGGCGTAGGTAACTGGCTAAGGATTATTAGTGGAGGCGTAGGCAACTGGCTAAGGATTATTAATGGATGCTTTGGTTACTGGCTAAGGATTATTAGTGGATGTGTAGGTAACTGGCTAAGGATTATTAGTGGATGTGTAGGTGTGACAAGTCAAAAACTCGCTGTCAGAGTCACTCTAAATTATCACAGCATTAATTATTATTTTTCCTTATTTATTTATTTTATTTTAATTATTTGTCCATCCTACCCCTAAATCATTCACCCGCGCCACCTTTTCCTCTCCAGGCTAGACTTAGTTGACCACCTTGGAGATAGCTAAGGCGCGTCCTTTCATTTATCTGCCCTTGATCGGGGAAAGGTAGACACACAATCTCTTTTGTCTTGCCCGCCGGATGTCTGAAGGACGGTCGCGGTTGATCCCACCTTGGTTTGAATGCAAGCTAATCCTTCTCCCCCCCCCATCTCTCACGTCTCTCTTTGATCTAAGAGATTACCCTGGTCAACGCACCGCGTGATACTCCAAGGTGCGGCTCAAGTCTACTCCACCCACGTGTAAGCTAATTCTTAGCCTAGGACGTTTCCTGTGTCCGCCCACATTTCCCAGGCATATATAAGTAGATTAAATAAAGTCAGACCCTCTTTCATTCTCATACGAGCTATCGAGTCTGGACTACTTCGCACATTCTTTCTCCTAGAGGAATACCTGGTGCCTCCCTCAGGTGTCTGCCTATTTATTTATCGGATCACTTACCTGCCTATTTGCCTACTGGCCTATCTATGTGCTTAGTGCTAACCAGCGCTGCACTTGCCTAGTTGCTATCAAGAATCACCTATTGCCTAGTTACTGGATCAACGATCCATTTACCTGCAGTTGTGCTTAGTGCTATTCAGCGCTGCATTTGCCTACTGAGATCTACCCAACTCTACTACTTGGCGCTATCGGCATTGCCCGCTTATTCGACAGCCCACCTGTCAAGCTATTAGGCGCGACGTCCCTATAGAGTCAGATCTGTGCGAGACGTCATAGCTACGCCAACCCTCTGCAACTCACTGGACATATCCTGTTACTCACACTGCCCACGGCAGATCAGCTCTGCCCGCAGCAACCTTGTGCCCACGGTATCCGGCCACCCGCCATACTGTGCCCACTACAGATACTAGAACTTGGGACTGAGACTCCACAAGAGCTATATCACCGGCGTCCCTCTACCCGCTAGAGCGCCACCTCCAGCTGCAGAACCTCAAGCCAGGACACAGCCAGCTGCGACATCAACAGGACAACCAGCTAAGTCAGAGGACAAAGTGACATACTCTCTTATTATGTGCAAGAGTGATGATTTAACATAGAATATACTAGAGATAAATGCAAACCCTCCCCCTTTTTATTATTATATGTATATTTATGTAAATAAATATCCTTTATTTTAACTTTTGTATCTATCTTTCATTGCTTTGTCTCGTTGCGTGTCTGCTCCCGATTCATATGCTGATAAGGGGGGGGTGTGATAGCATTAAAAATAATCATCCCCTAGACATAAAACGTGCCAAACACACGTCACATTTCCCCACCTGTCACATTTTGGCGAGCCCGTCCGTGGATTTAACCCATTAGTACAGCAGGCACGAACAGGCAGCAATAACTAAATTCCATTTCAATATTTTTTTTCTTAAAATATTTATAAGTATCATCACTTCGCATTATCAAGAGTGTCACTTTTGTCATATTTTATTTATTATTATTATTGCATTTCATGTGTAATATTTTCTTGCAGGAACTTTGTGATTAACGTAGGCAGACACCACACTCCTTTTGCACTCTTTCCTGTAACCAAGCACTCACTTTCACTAACCCACTTTCTTTATTTCTAGCTCAATCCCATTATCCATTCTATCTGCCCCTCCACCATCCTAAAACCTCTCATTACCCACCCCTCATCACTATGGCCAGCGGCACACGCTCGAAAGCGGACTCTGACATGAAGCAGAAATTAGCTGAATTGAAGGATTTCGCAGCCACCATATTTGACGATGAGGCAGAACGGAAAGAATACGTGAGAGCACAATTTGAGGCGTTGAGAAGACAGGAAGACGAAAAGGAAGAAAAAAGAAAGGAAGACGAAAAGGAAGAAAGAAGATTAGCAAGCGCAAGGGAGCATGAAATAGCTATGGAAAGGGAGAGAAGGGAAACAGAAACAGCTAAAGAAAGAGAAAGAAAGGAAGCTGAAATAGCTATTGCTAAAGAAAGAGAAAGAAAGGAAGCTGAAATAGCCATTGCTAAAGAAGTTACAGAGCGAGAAAGAGAGCAACAAATAACGGCGAGAGAAAAGATAGCCGCGGACAAAGAGAACGAGGCCGCCCGCCAGGCTTCTTCCGAGTCTCGCCCGGCTAGCCCAGCATCCTTTCAAAGTTCTTTGAACGGTCTACCCCACATGCCAATGGAGCACTTCGACGACAAGACAGAGAACATCGAAGTTTATCTTGTCCGTTTTGAGGAAGTAGCACGCTTTTACGGTCTGCCAGAGGAGAAATGGTGCTTCCGGCTATCCCAATGCCTCCGAGGCAAAGCCTACGAAGTTTACTCCAAACTTCCCTCCGGCCAGCGAGAAGATTACGCAGCCCTCAAGCAGGCGCTGCTGATCCAGTTCGAGCTGACTGCCGAGGCCTACCACAAAAAGTTCAGAAGTTCCCGCCTCGAACGCAGAGAGACCTACGGCAACCTCTGCGAAAGGCTGGACAAGTACCTTATCAGGTGGCACGCTCTCAGCCAATTGCCAGAGACTTTTGATGGCCTAGCATGCCTCGTACTCTCTGAGCAGCTGTTAGAATGCATGTCCCCAGAGGTCAGAGTTTATGTCAAGGAGCAACAAGCAACTGCACCCGCTGACATAGCTTCCGCCGCTGACCGGTACTTGAACGCCCGAAAGGACTTAAAAGGTAAAGCAACCGCGACAGACCAGCAAACAGAGCAACCAACTTCTCCTGCTCAATCCAACCTTGCTCCTAAAACTCCCCAGCATAACCAGGCACCAGGTCGGCAATCAACCCCTCATAGCCACCATAACCGCCCCAACCACCAGTCTCGCTATAACCAGGCTAACTACTCTCAGCGTGACTCACGTCATAGCGCGCGTGACAGTAGACCTACTCCACAACGGCAGCAGCAGGCCCCACGGACCCTATCTACGGTGACGCCAGTCTCTCAACCCTCCGCGATCGATCTTTCTGACCAACCGGAGGAGGACACATACTTCGTCTCCACGATGGCCGTGGCTCCTCAACCCACTGCCACTGAACTCGGCCAACCAGAACTCCCACCCGTGCCACCTCACCCCACCTCTTCTCCTCCGGGAGTAGAGAACATTCTGGCCAACGGTGTTGAAGTCTTGGGCCTTTACGACTCAGGCTGTTCGTTCGGCGCGGTTATAAATAGAACGCTGATTGACCCATCGGATCTCACTGGTGGAACAGTGACAATCCAGTCCATAGACCGTGGCACTCCTCCGCAGGTTCTACCTGTCGCGAGGGTACACGTGGAGTGCAGATACGTACATGGCACCATTGACGCCGCCGTCATGGACGCGCCGGTGTACGATTTCATTCTAGGCTCCAAATATGTCCCTCTTGGAGTAGTCAACAAGCCATACTTCTCTCTGCCCGTCGGTAGATCGACGAAGCAGAAACGTGGCAGCAACCAGCTGGTTGGAAGCCCTGGTCACCACGCTAACACGCTCAGTCCCGACTCATCAGCAAAGCTCAAACCACTCTGCCCTGGCATTGACACTGCTGGGAAGTCACGAGTTAAGTCGTACACCCGCGCTCGTGAGGATCTATTTGACCCAGGCTACTCAGCCACAATCATGCATCCTTCCTCTGACATTGACAGTGTCAGAATGCCCCGAGGTAAGATGAACCCTTGCTCTCGTGGACTCACTCCTTTTCATGGCTCCTCAGCCACCATTCCGAATCAGCCTCCCCCTGGCATTGATAGTGTCAGGAAGTCACGAGGTAAGCCGAACCCTCGCGCTCTTGAAAACACTTCTCACCATGGCTCCTCAGCCACCATGCGAAATCAACCCTCCCCTGGCATTGACCATGTCAGGAAGCCCCGACGTAAGCCAAATTATAGTACTCGTGGGGACGTTCTCAGGCAGAACTCCACATTCTTTATCAGGCCACTCTTCCCTGACATTGATCATGTCAGACGATACCGAGGTAAGCTGACTACTTACTCTCGTGAAGAAGCGCCTCACAGCGGCTTCGGAGGCAAGCCCCAACGAGCACACGTGCCTTGGGCACCCCGCCTAAGCCCCAATCACCCTCCCCAATCCGCCCCAGGAAGGAATTATTACTCACCCAATCGCCCAATCTACTCTCCCGAACAACCCCAAATGTTTCACCCAGGTGACTACGTTATCAGGGACGGAAAGTAGACCACGGACTGACTTGGACAGACTCTCCTCCTGGCATGGCTATCCCTTTATTTTCCCAGATTTTTTTTTCTAATGCTGTGATAACAACTGATCTTAAAGTTAGAGTGACATCAGTCTGCTCGCACTTTATGGATCTTTCTGCGATAGATCCATCTTGGCGGCGGCGTATGTGACAAGTCAAAAACTCGCTGTCAGAGTCACTCTAAATTATCACAGCATTAATTATTATTTTTCCTTATTTATTTATTTTATTTTAATTATTTGTCCATCCTACCCCTAAATCATTCACCCGCGCCACCTTTTCCTCTCCAGGCTAGACTTAGTTGACCACCTTGGAGATAGCTAAGGCGCGTCCTTTCATTTATCTGCCCTTGATCGGGGAAAGGTAGACACACAATCTCTTTTGTCTTGCCCGCCGGATGTCTGAAGGACGGTCGCGGTTGACCCCACCTTGGTTTGAATGCAAGCTAATCCTTCTCCCCCCCCCCCCCCCCATCTCTCACGTCTCTCTTTGATCTAAGAGATTACCCTGGTCAACGCACCGCGTGATACTCCAAGGTGCGGCTCAAGTCTACTCCACCCACGTGTAAGCTAATTCTTAGCCTAGGACGTTTCCTGTGTCCGCCCACATTTCCCAGGCATATATAAGTAGATTAAATAAAGTCAGACCCTCTTTCATTCTCATACGAGCTATCGAGTCTGGACTACTTCGCACATTCTTTCTCCTAGAGGAATACCTGGTGCCTCCCTCAGGTGTCTGCCTATTTATTTATCGGATCACTTACCTGCCTATTTGCCTACTGGCCTATCTATGTGCTTAGTGCTAACCAGCGCTGCACTTGCCTAGTTGCTATCAAGAATCACCTATTGCCTAGTTACTGGATCAACGATCCATTTACCTGCAGTTGTGCTTAGTGCTATTCAGCGCTGCATTTGCCTACTGAGATCTACCCAACTCTACTACTTGGCGCTATCGGCATTGCCCGCTTATTCGACAGCCCACCTGTCAAGCTATTAGGCGCGACGTCCCTATAGAGTCAGATCTGTGCGAGACGTCATAGCTACGCCAACCCTCTGCAACTCACTGGACATATCCTGTTACTCACACTGCCCACGGCAGATCAGCTCTGCCCGCAGCAACCTTGTGCCCACGGTATCCGGCCACCCGCCATACTGTGCCCACTACAGATACTAGAACTTGGGACTGAGACTCCACAAGAGCTATATCACCGGCGTCCCTCTACCCGCTAGAGCGCCACCTCCAGCTGCAGAACCTCAAGCCAGGACACAGCCAGCTGCGACATCAACAGGACAACCAGCTAAGTCAGAGGACAAAGTGACATACTCTCTTATTATGTGCAAGAGTGATGATTTAACATAGAATATACTAGAGATAAATGCAAACCCTCCCCCTTTTTATTATTATATGTATATTTATGTAAATAAATATCCTTTATTTTAACTTTTGTATCTATCTTTCATTGCTTTGTCTCGTTGCGTGTCTGCTCCCGATTCATATGCTGATAAGGGGGGGGTGTGATAGCATTAAAAATAATCATCCCCTAGACATAAAACGTGCCAAACACACGTCACATTTCCCCACCTGTCACATTTTGGCGAGCCCGTCCGTGGATTTAACCCATTAGTACAGCAGGCACGAACAGGCAGCAATAACTAAATTCCATTTCAATATTTTTTTTCTTAAAATATTTATAAGTATCATCACTTCGCATTATCAAGAGTGTCACTTTTGTCATATTTTATTTATTATTATTATTGCATTTCATGTGTAATATTTTCTTGCAGGAACTTTGTGATTAACGTAGGCAGACACCACACTCCTTTTGCACTCTTTCCTGTAACCAAGCACTCACTTTCACTAACCCACTTTCTTTATTTCTAGCTCAATCCCATTATCCATTCTATCTGCCCCTCCACCATCCTAAAACCTCTCATTACCCACCCCTCATCACTATGGCCAGCGGCACACGCTCGAAAGCGGACTCTGACATGAAGCAGAAATTAGCTGAATTGAAGGATTTCGCAGCCACCATATTTGACGATGAGGCAGAACGGAAAGAATACGTGAGAGCACAATTTGAGGCGTTGAGAAGACAGGAAGACGAAAAGGAAGAAAAAAGAAAGGAAGACGAAAAGGAAGAAAGAAGATTAGCAAGCGCAAGGGAGCATGAAATAGCTATGGAAAGGGAGAGAAGGGAAACAGAAACAGCTAAAGAAAGAGAAAGAAAGGAAGCTGAAATAGCTATTGCTAAAGAAAGAGAAAGAAAGGAAGCTGAAATAGCCATTGCTAAAGAAGTTACAGAGCGAGAAAGAGAGCAACAAATAACGGCGAGAGAAAAGATAGCCGCGGACAAAGAGAACGAGGCCGCCCGCCAGGCTTCTTCCGAGTCTCGCCCGGCTAGCCCAGCATCCTTTCAAAGTTCTTTGAACGGTCTACCCCACATGCCAATGGAGCACTTCGACGACAAGACAGAGAACATCGAAGTTTATCTTGTCCGTTTTGAGGAAGTAGCACGCTTTTACGGTCTGCCAGAGGAGAAATGGTGCTTCCGGCTATCCCAATGCCTCCGAGGCAAAGCCTACGAAGTTTACTCCAAACTTCCCTCCGGCCAGCGAGAAGATTACGCAGCCCTCAAGCAGGCGCTGCTGATCCAGTTCGAGCTGACTGCCGAGGCCTACCACAAAAAGTTCAGAAGTTCCCGCCTCGAACGCAGAGAGACCTACGGCAACCTCTGCGAAAGGCTGGACAAGTACCTTATCAGGTGGCACGCTCTCAGCCAATTGCCAGAGACTTTTGATGGCCTAGCATGCCTCGTACTCTCTGAGCAGCTGTTAGAATGCATGTCCCCAGAGGTCAGAGTTTATGTCAAGGAGCAACAAGCAACTGCACCCGCTGACATAGCTTCCGCCGCTGACCGGTACTTGAACGCCCGAAAGGACTTAAAAGGTAAAGCAACCGCGACAGACCAGCAAACAGAGCAACCAACTTCTCCTGCTCAATCCAACCTTGCTCCTAAAACTCCCCAGCATAACCAGGCACCAGGTCGGCAATCAACCCCTCATAGCCACCATAACCGCCCCAACCACCAGTCTCGCTATAACCAGGCTAACTACTCTCAGCGTGACTCACGTCATAGCGCGCGTGACAGTAGACCTACTCCACAACGGCAGCAGCAGGCCCCACGGACCCTATCTACGGTGACGCCAGTCTCTCAACCCTCCGCGATCGATCTTTCTGACCAACCGGAGGAGGACACATACTTCGTCTCCACGATGGCCGTGGCTCCTCAACCCACTGCCACTGAACTCGGCCAACCAGAACTCCCACCCGTGCCACCTCACCCCACCTCTTCTCCTCCGGGAGTAGAGAACATTCTGGCCAACGGTGTTGAAGTCTTGGGCCTTTACGACTCAGGCTGTTCGTTCGGCGCGGTTATAAATAGAACGCTGATTGACCCATCGGATCTCACTGGTGGAACAGTGACAATCCAGTCCATAGACCGTGGCACTCCTCCGCAGGTTCTACCTGTCGCGAGGGTACACGTGGAGTGCAGATACGTACATGGCACCATTGACGCCGCCGTCATGGACGCGCCGGTGTACGATTTCATTCTAGGCTCCAAATATGTCCCTCTTGGAGTAGTCAACAAGCCATACTTCTCTCTGCCCGTCGGTAGATCGACGAAGCAGAAACGTGGCAGCAACCAGCTGGTTGGAAGCCCTGGTCACCACGCTAACACGCTCAGTCCCGACTCATCAGCAAAGCTCAAACCACTCTGCCCTGGCATTGACACTGCTGGGAAGTCACGAGTTAAGTCGTACACCCGCGCTCGTGAGGATCTATTTGACCCAGGCTACTCAGCCACAATCATGCATCCTTCCTCTGACATTGACAGTGTCAGAATGCCCCGAGGTAAGATGAACCCTTGCTCTCGTGGACTCACTCCTTTTCATGGCTCCTCAGCCACCATTCCGAATCAGCCTCCCCCTGGCATTGATAGTGTCAGGAAGTCACGAGGTAAGCCGAACCCTCGCGCTCTTGAAAACACTTCTCACCATGGCTCCTCAGCCACCATGCGAAATCAACCCTCCCCTGGCATTGACCATGTCAGGAAGCCCCGACGTAAGCCAAATTATAGTACTCGTGGGGACGTTCTCAGGCAGAACTCCACATTCTTTATCAGGCCACTCTTCCCTGACATTGATCATGTCAGACGATACCGAGGTAAGCTGACTACTTACTCTCGTGAAGAAGCGCCTCACAGCGGCTTCGGAGGCAAGCCCCAACGAGCACACGTGCCTTGGGCACCCCGCCTAAGCCCCAATCACCCTCCCCAATCCGCCCCAGGAAGGAATTATTACTCACCCAATCGCCCAATCTACTCTCCCGAACAACCCCAAATGTTTCACCCAGGTGACTACGTTATCAGGGACGGAAAGTAGACCACGGACTGACTTGGACAGACTCTCCTCCTGGCATGGCTATCCCTTTATTTTCCCAGATTTTTTTTTCTAATGCTGTGATAACAACTGATCTTAAAGTTAGAGTGACATCAGTCTGCTCGCACTTTATGGATCTTTCTGCGATAGATCCATCTTGGCGGCGGCGTATGTGACAAGTCAAAAACTCGCTGTCAGAGTCACTCTAAATTATCACAGCATTAATTATTATTTTTCCTTATTTATTTATTTTATTTTAATTATTTGTCCATCCTACCCCTAAATCATTCACCCGCGCCACCTTTTCCTCTCCAGGCTAGACTTAGTTGACCACCTTGGAGATAGCTAAGGCGCGTCCTTTCATTTATCTGCCCTTGATCGGGGAAAGGTAGACACACAATCTCTTTTGTCTTGCCCGCCGGATGTCTGAAGGACGGTCGCGGTTGACCCCACCTTGGTTTGAATGCAAGCTAATCCTTCTCCCCCCCCCCCCCCCCCATCTCTCACGTCTCTCTTTGATCTAAGAGATTACCCTGGTCAACGCACCGCGTGATACTCCAAGGTGCGGCTCAAGTCTACTCCACCCACGTGTAAGCTAATTCTTAGCCTAGGACGTTTCCTGTGTCCGCCCACATTTCCCAGGCATATATAAGTAGATTAAATAAAGTCAGACCCTCTTTCATTCTCATACGAGCTATCGAGTCTGGACTACTTCGCACATTCTTTCTCCTAGAGGAATACCTGGTGCCTCCCTCAGGTGTCTGCCTATTTATTTATCGGATCACTTACCTGCCTATTTGCCTACTGGCCTATCTATGTGCTTAGTGCTAACCAGCGCTGCACTTGCCTAGTTGCTATCAAGAATCACCTATTGCCTAGTTACTGGATCAACGATCCATTTACCTGCAGTTGTGCTTAGTGCTATTCAGCGCTGCATTTGCCTACTGAGATCTACCCAACTCTACTACTTGGCGCTATCGGCATTGCCCGCTTATTCGACAGCCCACCTGTCAAGCTATTAGGCGCGACGTCCCTATAGAGTCAGATCTGTGCGAGACGTCATAGCTACGCCAACCCTCTGCAACTCACTGGACATATCCTGTTACTCACACTGCCCACGGCAGATCAGCTCTGCCCGCAGCAACCTTGTGCCCACGGTATCCGGCCACCCGCCATACTGTGCCCACTACAGATACTAGAACTTGGGACTGAGACTCCACAAGAGCTATATCACCGGCGTCCCTCTACCCGCTAGAGCGCCACCTCCAGCTGCAGAACCTCAAGCCAGGACACAGCCAGCTGCGACATCAACAGGACAACCAGCTAAGTCAGAGGACAAAGTGACATACTCTCTTATTATGTGCAAGAGTGATGATTTAACATAGAATATACTAGAGATAAATGCAAACCCTCCCCCTTTTTATTATTATATGTATATTTATGTAAATAAATATCCTTTATTTTAACTTTTGTATCTATCTTTCATTGCTTTGTCTCGTTGCGTGTCTGCTCCCGATTCATATGCTGATAAGTGGGGGGTGTGATAGCATTAAAAATAATCATCCCCTAGACATAAAACGTGCCAAACACACGTCACATTTCCCCACCTGTCACAGTAGGTAACTGGCTAAGGATTATTAGTGGAGGCGTAGGCAACTGGCTAAGGATTATTAGTGGATGTGTAGGTAACTGGCTAAGGATTATTAGTGGATGCTTAGGTTACTGGCTAAGGATTATTAGTGGATGTGTAGGTAACTGGCGAAGGATTATTAGTAGATGCGTAGGTAACTGGCTAATGGTTATTAGTGGGGAGGTGTAGGTAACTAGCTAAGGATTATTAATGGAGGTGTAGGTACCTGGCTAAGGATTATTAATGGAGGTGTGGGTAACTGGCTAAGGATTATTAATGGAGGTGTAGGTAACTGGCTAAGGATTATTAGTGGGGAGGTGTAGGTAACTGGCTAAGGATTATTAGTGGGGAGGTGTAGGTACCTGGCTAAGGATTAGTAATGGAGGTGTAGGTACCTGGCTAAGGATTATTAATGGAGGTGTAGGTACCTGGCTAAGGATTAGTAATGGAGGTGTAGGTAACTGGCTAAGGATTATTAATGGAGGTGTAGGTACCTGGCTAAGGATTATTAATGGAGGTGTAGGTACCTGGCTAAGGATTAGTAATGGAGGTGTAGGTATCTGGCTAAGGATTTTTAATGGAGGTGTAGGTAACTATCTAAGGATTAGTAATGGAGGTGTAGATAGCTGGATAAGGATTAGTAATGGAGGTGTAGGTAACTGGATAAGGATTATTAATGGAGGTGTAGATAACTGGATAAGGATTATTAGTGGGGAGGTGTAGGTAACTGGCTAAGGATTATTAATGGAAGTGTAGGTAACTGGCTAAGGATTATTAGTGGAGGTGTAGGTAACTGGATAAGGATTATTAGTGGAGGTGTAGGTAACTGGCTAAGGATTATTAGTGGAGGTGTAGGTAACTGGCTAAGGATTATTAGTGGGGAGGTGTAGGTAACTGGATAAGGATTATTAGTGGAGGTGTAGGTAACTGGATAAGGATTATTAATGGAAGTGTAGGTAACTGGATAAGGATTATTAGTGGGGAGGTGTGGGTAACTGGCTAAGGATTATTAGTAGAGCCTCAGTAGAGGTATGGGTAACTGGCTAAGGATTATTAGTGGATGCTTAGGTAACTGGCTAAGGAAATTAGTGGAGGTGTAGTTAACTGCTTATACATAAGATACTGACGATAAAGAAAAAAATGAATTACCCCCTCCCTCCCCCAAAAAGTTTATAGATTGCTCCTGTATCTATTTGTTGCCCGCTTGCGTATGTATTCGTCTATACATAGGTTATTCTTCTTTAAGGAAAAAAACAACAAGAACCAAATACAACAAAACAACTCTATCTGCATGACTTATCCCGCCAGCAGTACATGCTTTGTTTGTGTGGGGCCTGTGGGCTAAGGTGACTGGCTTAATACTAACCTTGGATATGACAAATGTTGTCGATCAAAGGCTTTAGGGAGATGCTTTTTTTTTTAAAAATCTGCACCAATCCAAAGAAGCGGAGAAGTTCTTTCTTAGCGATTTATCTTTGCTTCTAGCTATCGACCAACTTATTGGGCAAAAATCGTAATTGACTCTTCATCTCCGGGGGTGGGGGATGGAGGTGGACAAATCGGGCAAGAGACCTGCATTTTGTTTTTGGTTACATTTTCTCCCTAAACACAGATCTCCTAACTGATAAATGGTATCTAAAAAAAATAATTATACAATTATAAGTTTGCAAGCATAAGTATGCACACACGCATATACCTACGCAAACATCGTTTTCTTTTTTTCCTTAGTAAAATAAATTTGGGTTTGATTAGCTTAATCCACTACGGAATGTATACATTCTTAATACGTTGAAAAAAAGAGTAGAGCTCTTGCTTGTAGCCTACACGAGAGGTAACTGACTTTCTTATCTTATGAAATGTTCCTTAAAAAAAAAAAAGAAAGATAATTACTTTAACGCATGCGGAATATTAGTGCAAGCATAGTGGACTAACTGAGAAGTAAGACGCACATAGACTTAATACTCTTCTTTGTTCAAGATACGTTTGTTAATTGATCAGATTTGATGAGCTACTGCACCACTTCCATTCAATGCATCGAAGTCTTTATAGTCTACATGGTTTGTGCATAGATTGAATATTCATAATGTATGTTTCTGTTCAAATAACTAGTTGTCCCTTTTTCTACACTCCTAAAAATGTGTGCTGCTTAGTCTTGCTTGATGGTAGAGACGGCCCTGTGCTGCCGCACCCTGCAATGTACATAGGCCTCTACTGATAAGGCAATCTCTCCCCATTTGTTATGTCAACGAATGTCCACTATTTACCAATAGCTATTGTAGTGTTAGCTATTACCTGAGATCTCACCACAAACAGAGTGCGCTCACACTTTCTGTAAGCCGTATTTTTTTTTTTTTTTTCCCACAGATATTAGACTAGTCATACTGTGTAGTGCACATCTATAGGTCTATTAGTTTCTCACTAGATAGGCCTATCTCACCTTCACCTAACCTGTTGGACCGTTGGGGCACCACACATGATCTGTTGACCGTCTTTCTATACACATCTCTGTCTTTTGCCTTGGATAGAATCTCTTTCAATGACAGGCCCGTCCATTCTTTCATGTTGTCTTCCCATCACTTTCTCTGTCTGCCTCTTATACTTTAAAGACCTACACACCGACTAAAGAATTTATACTATTTTTTATTTTTATTTTTGCGTGTGCATTTCCATAATAACGTAGTCCATCTATTTAACCCCAATAGTAGGTCTTAGATGTTATTTTTAATAGCAGACACAAACAAAACAATTGTATCCAAATCAACACACACATTCACATCTTAGTCCACCTCCCCACTGTACAGAATGGTGTTGATCTAGTGTAGCCTACCCGTAGATATATCTTTTCAACATAGATCTATATAAATCTAGTGACATTTAGGCAACACGCTTTCACAAAATGTATTGTACCCATGGCGAGGGTTGCAGGCCAGACCACTATTGTAAAAACAAGAGCGAGTCCGCTATTCTAATGAATGGAAACGGCGAGCACAAGGAGAAGACACGGTTGCCATGGAGACTGGTGAATGAGGATCGATACCAATGCCGGCGTTTGTCGATTGGCACCAAGGGCGGATCCCTTCTCATTGGCATCACTTTGTAGATTTGAATCATTACAATATAGACTAGTAAATCAAAACGTGTTGATTTGCTAAAGTCACAGATTACTTAGGACTAGGAAGTAGCCTAGATCATTTTTATTAGATCTAGATCTAATCTAGATCTAAATATATAGGTCTATATAAAGAAGATATAAATGCAAGACAAGCTTAAAAGTTAATGGTTTCAGTTTCACTAATTCAGTGATTGATTGATGATTGTGGTTCTCAAATTCTATTACTATTGCTGAAAATGAGTCTAGATGTATTAAAAGATCTAAATTCTACTTCTAGATAAACCTTTTTGTACTAGGTCAAGATATTTAGAAATGAATTTTGGGGCTGGATATTTTGAGATAGTGATGACCATAGTCTCTCTTTCTCTCTATAGGCCCTATATATCTTTCTCTTATTTAGACATAGCAACTAGATCTCGATCTAAATCTATAGAGTAGATAAAGAATCTAGTAATGAAAAATTGATACTTAGATTTTGAAGCTTAGCAAAGGATACCCAAATAAAGTTGAGCAGAAATAATCTATGCTGCTCGATGTTTGACGAATGTTTTAGATGTTTTGAAGGTTCCTTCAGATCTGGAGATAATTAGAGCGGGCAGGGTTCCAACTTAGAATAATTGAGCCCACAGAAGGACAGTCCAGACCAGGCAGCCATGATGTAGGCCCTATAAAGTTTCCCTAAATATAGGCCTATAGGTCTACCTATTTTAAATGTAATTGTCAAACAGTTGTTTGTTTACTATTCCAGTTAATGATTGTGAGGGTGGTTGTGTAAATAAAAAAGGGTAAAGTGTGCTGTTCACAAAAACAAAGTCTTTCTTGAAAGCAATTTTTTCATATCATTCTTTGTGACATTCTTTGTGGCCATTTGAGTTTATCTGCTTTCTTTACAAGGACTAAATTGTTATATTACCCAGGGAGAACCACTGTGTAGAAAAAAGTGATAAGGGATCAGTTGACAAACACAACAGAGGATGTAGTTTATTATTTATTTTCCAGAATTTAAGCATGCAGCCCCCAGTGGTGGATTTTTAAAATTTTATTTCATTTTGTTCAAAAGTTCTAGTTATGCCATCAAATGAATAATGATAAAATAATTAAAAAAATTAACTTCTAAACTTTTTCTTTTTCCAGTCTGATGCCAAAATGGTTTTGGATGTTATAGCCAGGATGGAAGATACAGAACCCTTCTCAGAAGAACTTCTTGCAGCCATGAAACGTCTATGGGTGGATTCAGGTGTACAAGAATGTTTAGGTCGTGCTAATGAGTACCAGCTGAATGACTCTGCCAAATAGTAAGTCTATACCTTGAAGAAACCTTTCGAAAAGATGGAGGGAATAAGGGAAAAAGAAACAGAATGTTACAAATTCTGAAAGCTGGCACAACGATAAAATTACAATCATAATTTTAAATAAAATGGAGTGCTCTGCCAACAATCTTATCTTGTAAAATACAGACGTTACTTCAAAAAAGAAGAGGCATGATTACATCCTACATAGTTTGATTTCTTTAAATTTCAAATCTGAGACAGCTGATTTCCCAGTATGAAGATTTTTGAGAAACAAATTCTGGTACTTGACTTCTTATCTTATCTTATATAATACAGATGTTACTGATCTAATTTTCTAGTATTTCTATTTATTGTAGTTTAGACATTTTTACAGATTCATATTCTTTTTAGTTAGGACTGGTGTAATTTTAATCAATTTTTGCCTTTCGGTTTAAATTAGTCTCAAATATTATCTAAGTTGGCTGGATTTAGATAAAAAAATCAACAACTTTTGAAAATTAATTAAAAAAGCAAATTGCTAATAAAAACTATGCATTATATTAGTACCTTCAAAGTAGTGGCATTTACAGTTATGCAAAACATAAATTTCTATTGAAGAAAAAGTTGAAAATAGGACTTAAGTTCTTCAGTGAAAAGCGAATATTATAATTTGTATAAACCATTTCATTCTAATACGCCACTAGTAATAGATGTTATTTGTGCTGTAAAAACTATATATCACTGATCCTGGTTTTAGAAAGGTAAGCTTCTCATTATTTAATTCTCCACCACCATCCATGCAATAAAAAGATAATGGCTATTTCCCTTTATTTCGAAAATTTCCTTTAGTTAGCCACTCTTAATGAATGCGCTTGCATGAATAACATTATCTATTACCAAAAAAAAACACAAAAAAAAAAAAAAAACAACAACAAAACATTGTATTTTGATCTTTTCAGCTTTTTAGATGACTTAGACCGCTTAGGTGCTAAGGATTACATGCCCACAGAACAGGATATCTTGAGGACTAGGGTGAAAACTACTGGCATAGTTGAGGTTCATTTCTCATTTAAAAATTTAAATTTCAAGTAAGTATAATAGGTTTTATTTTTTTTTTATTCCTAAAAGGCTGGAAATTCAGAGAATGTTTGAAAGTTACAAAAAAATGTAAAATTGCTTGAAATATGTGAAAAATGTCTGAGTTGAAAGCTGATAAGGTCTCTGTTAATGAGTTCACATTTTCAATAGTAAACTATTTTGATAATAATTAACCTTGGAAAATTACCCAGCTATGGAAAAAGGAAACATTAACGCAGTGTTGTTGGAAAAAATATTTATAGCTTTGATTAGTTTAGCTTCTATCAGTGAAATCACATTCTCTAGGGTTGGCTCTTGGGCTATTGACTGTAGACTAATCCTGGTCACATTTGCAAAGACTAGTTTAGATCAGCAAAAAGCACTGTGGTATTAAGATTAAATTTTATTCAAAAGACACTCCTATTCACAAAATTGATTAAAAAGTGCATTTCCCGCATTTTTAGCGCCCAAAAGACGCTATTAGTTTTGTGTGAAATGTCTGTCCGTCCGTCCCATTTAGATCTCGTAAACTAGAAAAGATATTGAAAATCCGACATCACAATATTTTAGACCATTGAAAGTTCTGATGCAACGGCTACTTTTTTTTTTTCTGAAAGCGAAAAAATCTAATTTTTAAAATCAGTTATGCAAGCAGTTTTTTAAAGAGAAAAAGCTAATTAGTATGCATTATAAGTTATACCTAATTTAAAACGAATAGTAATCTTGTAAACTTCATTTTCCTGAACCTTTTTTTTTATAGCGGAATTTTTTATATTTTTTTTTTCTCGAGGATTCGAATAAGAGGTTGAGCCTTTTCAAAACAATTAGATCAATTATAAGACATCAGTTAGGCCAGGGGAGGCTGAGCGGTAAAGCGCTTGGCTTCCGAACCGGGGGTCCCGGGTTCGAATCCTGGTGAAGACTGGGATTTTCAACTTTAGAATCTTTGGGCGCCTCTGAGTCCACTCAGCTCTAATGGGTACCTGACATTAGTTGGGGAAAAGTAAAGGCGGTTAGTCGTTGTGCTGGCTACATGACACCCTCGTTAACCGTAGGCCACAAAAACAGATGAACTTTACATCATCTGCCCTATAGACCACAAGGTCTGAAAGGGGAACTAGTTAGGCCAGGTTCACATCTAACTTTACATTCACTTTCACCTATGCTTTGATCTGCGGGACCGTTGGGGCACTACACAAGATCTGTTAACCTTCTTTCTCAATTCTTATCTCTCATTTGTCTTTGATATAATTTCATTTGGATGTTCTTTCTGAAAATATTGAAGCCTGCCTGGGTGGACCACTTCGGGGGCCGATTTTGAGTTTGTGTTTCCACACAAACTGTCTTTTGTAACCTTGTTTAAATCAAGTTAAGTTTTTATAGATCACCAGAACTCCAATCCTTTTTTATAATTCTTCATTTTTTTTTCTTTGTTGTTGTTCTCAAACATGAATTTATTTTTTCCCTGCTCCCCCCCCCTTTTCCTTTGCAACCTTCATGTATTTTTATAGTCTGATGTCTTAAAATAATATTTATCTGACCTTGTCTGCAAGACGAAGGAAGATTGCAAGTTTTTATGTGATTAGAAGACATCTTTGTGAGCCACATATTGCTACACATGAAGCCATTGTCTACTGTTATATTTCAAAGCTTCCACTTGATTCAAATAATTCTTTCTTGAATACACAAGTTAATTAAGTTTCAGTAAATACTTGTTATAAATTCTTCCACTTCTCCTTGCCTTTAAGATTCTAATAAACTACTTTCATTTTATCCATTTTATCAGTTAAAACATTTCTACTCAAACAAATTTGTTTTTATAGTAGTAATTTTTTCCTTTATTTACCATATTTAAGATGGCTTGACTACATGTGAGCATGGTCGTAAAATATCTAAATAATTTCTTAGCAAAAAAGCTCAAGTAACATACTGCTTATTCAAGTGAAGCCCAATAATAATTAATAATACATTATCAAGCTTATGTGGCTGTTATTTTTTTTAATATCTAAGAAAGTTTATCTCAATCTAGTAGAATATCAAATTTATTCCATGCTTGAAAGATTGCTCACTTTATTATTGAATCTCTCTACAGGTTGTTTGATGTGGGTGGTCAAAGGTCAGAGCGAAAGAAGTGGATTCATTGTTTTGAGGATGTGACTGCTATTATATTTTGTGTTGCTATGAGTGAATATGATCAGGTGTTACATGAGGATGAAACAACAGTAAGTATTGGCCTGTCCAAGCTCAATGAATGTTTCTGCAATAGAGAAAGTTTTCCTGGCATTTTGTGTTGTTGTACAAGGTTTTCATATGCTTTTTATAATATTCAGATTTTAAAAGCCATCCATTATCTATGACATTGAGTCAGATTAGCTTATGGTCCATTCTCCACAATCCTAATAGCTCTCCAACAGATACAATTTAAAGTTGCATGGTAATTGGTGGACAGTGCCTACATATGAATTCATAAAAACTTGGACTCAGACCTCTTTACAGCATCAGTGTCACCAGTTCCAAAAATTATGATGGATTTCTTGAATGCTTTCTCCAAAGATGCTTGCGCTTCATCATGGACATATAGTGGCAAGACTGCACTAAAAACAGCAATGTTCTTGCAAATGCCAGTATAGACAGTTTAGAGGGACTTCTTATGGTCTGACAGTTATGCTGGGCAAGGCATGTATCATGTATGGGGGACTAACATTTGCCAAAGGCACTCTTTTTTGTTGAGTTGAAAGGTGGTTGACTTAACAGAGGTGCCCCACAAAAACACTTTAAAGACTAGCTTAGGTGCCAACTTGCTTTAACTTAGAAGAGAGCAGAATGATTCAGAATGAGACAGCTGGAAATCACCTATAAAGGCAGCGGGATACACATTTGAGACCAAAAACAAATCCACTGATGAAGTCAGAGGTAGTCATCAAAAAGAGAATCTAAATTGACCACGAGAGGACAATGGTTATGTTTGCTCTGGATGTGTCAAAATATGCAGGTTGCAGCTGGGGCTGCCTCTGAAGGATGTTAAAAATAACATGGAAAGAAAGAGTGTGCAATACTGAGATCCTCTCGCAAACGGGCCTTCTCAGCATCTTTACAGTCCTCAGGCAATGCTGCCTGCTCTAGCTCAGACATGTTTCTCAAGATGGAGGGCAATCACATCCCAAAAATCATTCTGTACGGGCAACTCGCATCTGGCTCAAGAAAAACTGGTCAACCCCACCTCTGTTTCGAGGATGTGAACATCGATACTGACCATTGAAAAGACAGCCTAGATCGCACTAGCTGGAGAGAGACGGTGACAAAGAAAACATGGGCCTCAGTGCTTGAAGAAAAGTGTGCCATACGAAAAATGGCAAGCTCCTCTACCACCAAAGCGAAAGCCACTTTGACCTGCAATATATGTGGACGGGAGTGTCTCTCCAAAATATGAAAAAGTGTTTGAGATGAACCATAGTCGTTTTATGAGCAAAGGAGACCAATGGATTATATTTACACTTATACCACAATATTTGCATTAATGTAAGACAAATTTCTTTATGGATAATAAAGATTATTATTTTTATTATTATTACTGACCCTAGTAACACAACAACTCAAACTGGCCTGTATAATCACAGCAGATTCTGCCCTGATTCAAGTGAAGCAATCAACACCAACAATTCATGTGGATGCACATATTGTCTCTTAGGACAGATGGAGCCATATATGTAGGCCTATACATGTTAGTGCTGAGCTTTTCAGGGGAACTTCATGCTATTTTATCTTTGCACTAACCTAATCCTAACTCTACAATTTAGCAGCCAATGCTGGCTAGAAGATAAAAATGAATTGTTACGCAAAACAAGGGAAAATAAAAAAATACACAATGATCTTATGTGAATAAAGGTCAAATAAGAAATTAGTTTTCATAACAATCTCTGTTGGTAGCCAACAGATATATACAATTGTTAGCAACCTTTGATTTCTAGCAATCTTGAAACATGCTGAATCATGACAATCAAAATTTATTTTTTTATCCTCTTATTAAATTTAATTGTTATAACTGCTACTATTTAATATTTATATAATTATATTTTAAAATTACAAACTTAATTATTAACAGTGGCAGTTTATTTATTTTTGTATTGTATTGGATGTTGAAAATACTTAAGCTTTGCAAATTAAATGAAATGTCATGAATTGTTTCTCTTCCATTAGAATCGAATGCAGGAGAGCTTGAAGTTGTTTGATTCTATCTGCAACAATAAATGGTTTACAGAAACCTCCATAATCCTGTTTCTCAACAAGAAAGATCTCTTTGAAGAAAAAATTAAGAAGTCCCCATTAACGATATGTTTTCCTGAATATACAGGTTTGTACTTACAATGCAAATACAAGCTTGAACCTAAGTCATGAGACAATGAATGATGCATACATAGTATATATCTAAAGATAAGGACCAAATTTTAATGAGAGGAAAGGGTGAATTAAATATATACAAATAACAACTCTAATTTTAGACTGGAATATCTCATGGATTGTACAAACAAATAGTATCCATTTATCAATAGAAATCTATGTTGTGAAATGTCTTTGATAAGTACAACAAAACATTTATAACTAATAAAGAAACAATGAAACACTTTTATAAATATAGACAACTTTTGAAAATAAAAAGAAACATTTGTTGTTTTGAAAACACTTCATATAAATTCACCATTCAATGAAGAAGAAACATTATTTTACATTATAAATTATTTTTTTGGGGGGAAAAAGGGGGGGGGGGATAAGCTCACACATGTGACAGATGTTATTAAGTTTCTTAAATCTTATCTTAAAAAACATAACCAGATCTAAAAAGAAAAATAACTCTGTAAAGAAGTACTATATCATATAAAAGTCTTATATGCTTAGAACTAAATTTTTAACCAATGAGCATGAAATTCAATGTTATTTACTTTAACTGGGGAAAATCGAGTTCACACTACAAAACTAGAGATTACTTGCATCATTGGTTGATTTTTAATAAAATTTTGCACTTTGTAAAAATTGAAATATTAAGGATGAAGGATGAAACCAGTATTGTGTTTAAGTTCTGAAGGAGGAAAAGGTTATAATTGTTGGTCATAAGGAATATACTATGTTTTAAATGTTGAAGATTGTCCTGTATGACTTTTATTAATTGGTGCATTGAAAAGTAACAGACTTTTGAGTAATTGTTATGATCATAGAGAAAACCATGCTACCGCAAACTGAAAATTAATTCTATATCCTAATAAAGATTTTATGTAAGATTTTAATAGAGCTAACATTAGTAGAGGATCCAATTAACATCTGCATGGAATAGATTTGATACTTAACTAATGGGCTTGCTTTAATTAGTAGACTTGCTTAGGCTGTCATACTCTTTACCTTTGACTATCGCAATGCTTTGATTCTTTGAAGACATCATGAAGTTTGTGTAGAGTAGTATGTTTCTATGACTCTGGCTGCATTCGGTAACCCATGATGTGAATCAAACTGACTGATGGACCTGGACTTTGCAGATGTATTAGCTTTACTCTGGAATATAATTCAGTGTATACAAGAGATGATGGAGAGCCTCGATATAGATGCCCTCAAAATCAGTTTCTGGGTAAAAGTTGATAAAACCAAAGTTATGCATATTAGCTACAAGTCAACACCCCACTGGGCATACAGAATTTGAATAGATAGAACAGTTCACCTATTAAAACAGCATTATCAGAAGTGATATAGATGCATAACATGATGTTGCATTTCATATAGGAAAAGCAGGAAAAAAACTACGGTCTATCTGGGCAAACAATTCAATACATACCTAAAGGTTGGAAAGCAGGGATGGCTGATAAGGATCTGAGGAATAACATAGAAAGATCATGTCACTAATAGAGATATCCTTACCCGCATGTGCACTCCTTCCCTGAGTGAAATGGTCCGAAATCTAAGCCCTTCTTTTATTTGAACAGTTTATAAAAAGTGATGAAATCATGGCATAGCAAACTATAATTTAAAAATGAACCTAATAAGAAAAGAAATACCTATATAAAATATAAAGATGTATCAATCTTTTGAGACATTATTAAATTAATATATGTCTACAATATTTTGTGTCATACATCATTTGCCAATACTACCACATTGTCAAAACGGCTACACCAAAAATCCTGCTTTGTACTCCAATGGCATCATGTGATTGAATAAAATTGACTTAGAGATAACAACACTGTCATCAGTAATTTATCTAATCAATTGATCAAACAGTATAGTTGACTAATAGCTTTGTGCTTGTTGGTGAGACATCACAGTTAAAAACAACAACATTACACGAACTCAGCCTCTTTTTCTCTCAGACACATGTATCACTACTTCAAAGAAAAATAGAAGAGATACACATATGTATACAATTTCCCGATTGCAAATTAGCAACTATAGTGTGCATAAACTTTATAGCCCCTTTTATTTATTTATATTGTGGTATAAGCTTCTATGCATACTATGAATATGATAGTAAAGAATGTTAGTTTATATATCTTTTATTTTTTAAACTTCTATTAGCTAAAAATAAGGGGTGGGTAAGATGCAAATTAGTTTTAAAATACACCAAAAAAAAAAGAAACTAATTTGACTTAAATTAAAGTATTTTTGTGCACTGAAAATACATAGGATAGTTTATCTTTTGTGGGTTCTTGTCAGAAGCAACAATTAGTACAATCAGCACAAGCAGGAAACATGATAAAAACTTATTTTGATAAACTTGTATAAAAAATCATGCTAACCTCTCCCATCTTCCTTGCCATTCCTTCAAATGTATTTGTAAATTAGTCATTTTTACAGGGCTCAGCTAGTAAACAAATTAATTCAGTTCCATTGTGGTAAAGTGTTAATAAAATGAAATTATTTATAATTTGATACAATTTTTAGCAAAATGACACTTATTTAATTATTTTTTTCAAAGAAAATATAACCAAACTTTTTTCTAAATGTCTGAAGGTTATCTAGACCCATTGACAAATGTACACTTACACACATATAGATATATATATTTTTTTTTTCTTTTTTGACAGGTAAACAAATGTATCAAGAGGCCTCTGCATATATTCAGGCACAATTTGAAGCTAAAAACAAGAGCTCCGCAAAGGAAATCTACTGTCATCAAACATGCGCTACTGACACTAACAACATTCAATTTGTCTTTGACGCTGTCACAGACGTCATTATTGCAAACAACCTACGAGGCTGTGGGCTCTACTGAACACTCTATTTCATTCATTTCAGCAGTTTTTTTTTAACTTTTGGTTTGAAGTCACCAGGATTTAGAAGAGAAAGAAACAAAATAATAAAGGAATAAATGTTTTTCTGAAGGGGGAGCATGTCGTCAGAAAGAGGCTCGTTGGGGGCATCCAGATGCGTCCGTGGCCTGAAGGATCAATAGCTAGAAGAAAAAAACAAAACAAAAAGAAAAAAAAAAACAGCAAGAAAATCAATAGAATGGCACAACTTTGAGCTTATAACAATGTGAAACTATGACATCTTGGAAGTAGCGTTTGAACCTTATTCTGATATACACATGGTGTGAGGACACGAACATCAGAACACAGAGTGTTTTCTGTATCTTATACACAGCGTGGTTTCTGTATATTGTATGCTAAATGAGCTCAGATAGATGTTTTTCTTCTTCTTTTTTTAACACACCGAAATTTTGTGCAAAATTGTAGTTTTCCCAGTGAATGCTTCAATGTGGCAGCGTTCAAAAGTAAGTTAAGAATACATTGCATAAAAGTAATTCAGTTGGTTTCTTGTTCTCATTGAGTAAGCTTCATGAAATGGGCTAAGAACAAATGCACAATATGTTAGCTTTATTTTTTTGTTTTGTGTGTTTGGTTGTAGTCATTTAATAAATTGAAATTATTTTGATGAAATATTGGCCAATAGTAAACAAAAAGAAAGCTCAAAAGAATGTTCAATGATTGCATTGTGTAACACAAACTTAATTTGGTAAATAAATAACCCTCATTTTAAAATTGACTGATAATCAGTCATTGAAAGTAAAATGGCCTGCTTGTTACTTTCAAATAAAAATGTCATAAGAGAAAAAAAGATTCTACACTCATTTTCTTAAAATGAGATTAAATTAATACAAGAAAGACACCTAAAGAAAAAATATCTCTCAATTATAAAAACACTGTTTTGTCTAAAGTTCTGTTTTAAAGAATTTGCAATAAATTTTACATGATAATATTGTCAATATTTTAATACCATTTGCTGAAAGATTGTATACTTTTTTTTTTAAAGCTGCAATGTAAAAAAAAAATTGTTTTGAATCTAATCTCTCAATGGTCCTTTGTTTCTTATCTTCTCAAGCTCAAAACTACCCCCCCCCCCACACACACACATATTCAATGAAACTGAAATGGCAGGTGTAATTGTAAGACACAACTAAAAACTACCCAGATGGTTTGTTTTTTTTTTAGTTTTTTTCTAACCTTAGAGGGGCAACTCTGAAGAAACTGATGAATAAGCCAAGTTATATCAAGAACAAGTCTTTGAAGCTCCATTCACCCAGCTGGCATGCAATTCATTTTTCTTTTATGCCCAATTTGATTTTCTTCTTAAAGTTCTTCATTTTATTTGAACCTGTTCTCATCAAAACTGAAACTTTTTGTAGATTTTTTTTTTGCATTCCTGTTTAATGTGTCTTGGTACATCTGTACCTAGTCTAGGCACTTCTATTGTTTAGGATTTTATTGAAGCCTAAGATGTTATGTATTCATTTGTATTGTGTTAGTACTTGATATATTTATACACTCTGAACCATCGGCTATACAAACATCTTAATTCTGTTCAATAAATGCTGGTCTTTTTATTTCATTCAAGTTAATGTGCAATGTTTTTTCTTTTGTCATGGACAAAAGTGTATTTCTCATGCACCAATTTTAGAATCCTAATCATTTGTTTAAATATTAGATGTGTTTTAACTAGCTCCAAAATGGGAGACTTCATATTCTCTGGTTGGTATTGCAGCAGGACAAAGGCTAATATATGACATAATGTCTCCCATGAATGTGATGCATTGTAAACACTTTGAGTTCACTGTATTGACTATTTATATTAAAAAAGAATAATATATTTTTAACAATATACATTTTTTTTACAACATACACACAGAGGTTCTCTAAGCACAAATGTTACTTAATAATTATATAGGAAATAACAAATTTAAAGCAAAATTAACTTTAAACCAATTAAAAAAAACAACCAATTTAAAAAAAAATAAAGTCATGCGTTAACAACCAATAGCTTATTTTGGGGATAGATAACTAGCCTTCCATACAGGTGATACACATTTATTGCCAAACAATTCCTCACTTCTAGATTTGCAATAGTTGAAGCTTATCAATTGATCCTGGCATCTTTCTATTTTAAAGTCCCAGATGTAGATTTGTCTTAGTTCACTTTGAGTGCATTTGCTGTATGTAAAAATACAAAAGAACTGTGATGTGTCTTACACCAGGTTTGTGCCAGCAATGTGGCTAGGATCATAAGTTTTTTTTTTAACTCAAATGGACTTCAAATGTATCGTATATGTTCACATGGTGTGATTGTACCCACAAAACAATGCTTAATTGTTGGTGAAAATTTAGATGTATTATTTGGAATTGTTTGTTAATCTTTCAGATAATTTTAATAAAGAATCAAAAGGAGATTGAAAAATAAAAATAAACCAAAAAAAAAAAAAAAAAAAAAAGAAAAATTATTACATTGCTATTTTTTTCCCACATTTTGAAATTGTAGGTCAGCATGATTGAGTTTGAAGCAATTTGAAATGGAAGGATCTAATCCTACATTTCTTTATTCTAGTCCTGACCCATTTAATTTTCTGGAAAATAAAATCTACTAAATCATGAATGCATCCCATAACTAATATATCATTAGACCTTCCAGCTTAGTTTCTATTGACACTTTTGTTTTGTGTAGATCACTATTAAAAGCCATGAGAATCCTTCTATATTGCCTGCTTGAATGTGCACACAGGTTTCTTTGTTTTCAGTCTCATCTTCTTCAAGTCTTTATTGAATGCTATGATTTTGTGCAGTGTAAGATGTGCGTATGTGGACATATCCATATTACATACTAGCGTGTTAAGAACACATTTTTTTTTTGTTTTTATAAAGAATGCTTCAACTTGTACATTTTGCACCGTTTTCATCTTATCAGAATTTTTTTTTTTTATGTTTCATCTGATTCACTGTTATATTGATTATTCTTAGAATCTTTGAAGGAAAAAAGTCTGAATGCAATTGTATGTTTCTTATTACTAAATGTTTCTTGATTACAAATATTGTGAATTCCTTATGTAAGACTAGAAAGTCTGGCTGTTTGGCTCTACAGTAACATGAATAACTGTTTCACTTTGTTTGAATGTAGCCGAGTCTATGACAAAGTTGAATAGAGTTAATCTTTTTGATGTTTTTATCTGTGTCTATTCTCTACATAAGTGTATTCAATTGGAAGAATCTCATTTTATTTTAAGCGCAGTCTTGGCTCGATGAGCCACAACCATCCATAAAACCAGCTCGATTTTTTTTGTTAGTATAATGCAAGGCATATAATAAAAACTTGTCTTGTTCACTGGTGTTGATTAGTTGTTTAACTTGGGAGGTTGTAAACGTTTGGCTGTAGTTTTGATAAAATGTTGGTTTGTCAAGCTTCTTCTAATTGACAAAGGTTTTATCCAGAGGATCATTGCATCCTTTCTAAGCTAAGGCTGTAATTATTGTGCACATTTTCAATGTTGGTAGGAAACTTGTTCTCAGACCTATTAGAAGAGAAATAATTGTCAAGGGAAACAAATTGGTCTTGAATTTGTATGACTGTAATTTAAAAAAAAAAGTTTTAAGCTGTTTTCACATTTTTTTCCTTTTGGATTTATCTTAATAAAACAAAATGAAACTTAGTAGTTCAAAGAATTTCAGAATCAACTGATTTTATCCTTCTGTTATGAAGTAACATCTAGAATTTAGAAGATCAGTTAATGGAATATTTTTCAATATTTAGATTCAAGATATTTTAAAAGTTATTTTAGAAAAGATTTGCAATGAACAAATTATGATGCTGTAATATTTTAGAAATGTGCACTCCTGCAGATGTTACTCGATGTCTGTCTGTTGACCCTTAGACTTCAAAGTGTCCGCAACTAGCCAGAGCACATAAAGACTTTGTGTGCAGTACATGTGTGTGTGTGTCTTTACACAAAACATTATGTCATTTCTTTATGTTTCCTCTCCCCTCCCTGTTTGTCTTTTTTTTAAACTATGCTATTTTTTTTAAACTGAACAAATGTATTTTTTTTTATCATGTAAATTGTGAATTGCACCTCCACCTGGCCTGCCCTTCCTTAATCCAAATAGAAAGAATACAAAAAGATTTGCATAAGTTTAACCTTCAAGCTTGTTTCAAACAAAACTTAAAGAACTTTGATTCTTATATGTAATCATTTTAAAATGATACATGTTGACACAAATGTAATTGCAGAGGCAAGACAATGTACAAACTAATATTGTCTAAGGTTTTAGAAGCTTGCACATATTTCTTATTGTGAAAAATAAATAATCTATATCTATCATATATTTTTATTCAATTCTAGTTTGTGATAATTTAAAAATTTACTTTTTTTTTTTTATTTAATATTCTTATTAGATTACAAAACAAAGTATGTAAAGTAATTTTTAATAATGTATTATTCTTATTATATTACAAGAAAAAAAACATAGGAAAAGTAGTTTTCAAATACCATTACCAAACTGAAATTTGGATTTAGATTTCATTGGAAAACTTCATTTCTTCATTTTGTATAAGCATTAGTTGCTTACATAATCATACCCTAATGTCATTTCTGTAAGAATAAAAACCCACAAAAAAAAACAACAACCAAGAGAGGTGAATTGTTTAAGTAGGCTATTTGCCCTGCCTTTTCAAAATCCTTACATGATAAACATATGTACCATCACATCAGTTAAGTCATTTTTTTATTACTTGCAATATTCATATCTAATCAATGTGTTAGTTGATTGGATAGTTTTTTTTTTGTTTCACTAGTTCTCAGACCACAAACAATTACTTTGAACTCATTTTCTGAACTTTTCTATTGGGGTGTTGACAACAAACAGATGTATTAAACCATTTAATCTCCAGTTTTAATGTAATCTGTGCAAGTTGCCACTTTGGCTCTTGTTATTTCATCTCTTCACTGTAATCAACTTTTAAAAAATTGTCTATATTTAATTGTAGGCATGTTAACTACTTGGTATTCAATTGAAAATTAAACAATTTTGTAATGCTATTCAATGAGGAAAGAATTACCTAAAAAGATTTTAAAGTTTCAAATGTCTGCATTGGAGAGATTTTATAAGTTAACTATTTGGTATTCAATTAAGTTTTTAAAATTAAAAAAAAAGTATTTATTCAAAATGCTTTTTTTTGTGTGTGTGAATTAAACTTGGTGTATCAAAGTTTATTAGAGTATACTTTTTAAGTATGGTCTCCGCAAGATCACTTGATGAGCATTTATTGTCATTACAGTCAATGTAAGGCTCATCAGTTCAAATGAGCTGTGAGGGTGTTTCACTAAAATGCTCTACACCAACTAAAGTATAAATTATTTGACTGTACTGTTGTACTTACAACAAATGTACTATTACAAAACTAAGAAAATAAATTGTACTGCAGACTGGGACCATAAATATAGTTTTACTTTTGTTTTAATATTCAAAATATCTTCATAAATTCATTATCTTTAATAAGTAATCTGAGAATTAAAAAAAGAAAATACTAAACTGCAACCCTAGAAACGGCTAGTGCTTTACCTATGTAAAATGTAAATATTACAGACAATAATGTTTTGTAGATAGGTAATTATGTTTATAATTTTTTAATTTAGCCATCATTCACTATCATTTGATTCAGTTTACTAAACTGATCACAATCAATCAATTCATGTTGCAATTCAAATGAAGATTCATACTTTTTGTTTTACACAATATATTTGAAAAAAAAAACTAAAAAATATTTCTTTTAATGCGCATAAATATGCATAATTTTTTAGCTTACCTTGCGTGATTTCTCATGTCTACATTGCTCGTTTGGTCTTTGACTGCACATAATCTCAATAATGACAGCTTTTATTTGACAAATATCAGTTGTATTTTGTACTTTTTTTAATTTTTGGATTTGGGAATGTTAATTATCTACATATTATTAGTAGTACATTGAAAATATTTCAATTGGTAATTATACACTTTTTTTTCCCCATATAAGACAGTCTTTTAGAATGTAAACAACTATATTAGTATTTTTTGATGGTACTGTTTAAAGACAAACAAAAGCTGTCATTTAATGAGAGGGCTATACACAATTTATGTGACCTGTAATTGTATTTGATATTTCTTTATCGATTTTATATTTTTGGTGTATGCATAAACGTGATCTTTAAACAATGGCTCTCCCCCATCCATGAGAGACAGTAGTGTTTGTCATATGTCTTCAGCTCATTAGAACATCATTGGAAACAATTTTAATGCTACGATCTAGTTGTTTTACACTGTCCGAATGTGTTGTTTTTTTTGTATACATTTATGTTTTGGTGCAAATGCTAATGCTTTGATAGTTGATTAATGAACAAATATTTTGGTGTGCAAGTTTTAATGGGATGTGTGCAATCTTCTTCTTAATTATTATTCATTACAAGTACTTTTATCTAGTGAAATCTATTTTTTTTTCTTCTTTCAAATGGTAAGACAAAAACACCAACAACCAGCGTTTAATTTCAGCCTGTCTTCAGTACAACTGTTTCATGTGTAGGTGTTCAACTATTCTTCACTCCTGCCTGTGGGGCATAGGCTGTGGGCTCCTCTAAGGAAGCGCCTCGCCCCACTCTCCCCCACGAAAAAAAAAAAAGCAACATTTTGCATTGGTTGTTCTAGCGAGCGCTTCTGGCAAGAGCCCACAACTGCACACACTATTACAACATCCGTTCATTTTCAGCAGGAAATAAACTCTCAAACTTTCACAACTCAAGTTTTTGTTTTATTTTATTCTAAATCAAACCAGACTTTGTAGACTTGAGCTTTAGGTGTTCTAGTAGTACAACATCTAGTGGTAAGGAATTAGAATCAGAGCAATGGGGTCAAAATGACCCATCCCTCTTTGGACCAATTTTTTTTTTAAAAAAGATAACTGGCCTAGCTTGCCATGTATTTTTTCATTAGGACTTTTTAAGTACTTAAACATATTTGAGGATTTCAAAGTATTACTGGTTATTTATGTTTTTTGTTTTGCTTGGGGTCCTATTGACCTCATAGAACCTTCAATGTGATGATTTTTCCCCTTATTTATACCAACAGCATGCACCACACAGCCTCATGCAGGACAATGCAAGAGATGTTATATTTGTCCTAGACACTGAGACAGGAAAACCAAACGAGTCTGTAAAGAGTGCAATCAGTTTGGTTTGCGACATATCAAACAAGCGTGCAGCCAAAGCCAGCAATAAAATTTTGCCTACAGAAGGTTCAAATAACCTAATGGAACTACTTCAAATATGAAGTAAAATGGTGTGGGGAGACAACTTTAGAGATTCAATGGCAAGTTTTTGCTAAAATAGAAATGTTTCTAAAGGAAGTGAATATCTACAATAATAATAAACATGATTTCAATTAATGAGAAACAAAAGCAATGCAATTACTGCATTCAAAAAATAAATGGAATAAAATAAAACAATTCTAAAGAATATCTAATGAAATTTAAGTTTTATTCATAACAATGCAGGAGTAATTACTTTTCACACTAACAGCCAGAACTTGGAGATTCCTGCATCAGCACTCAATAGATAGACATGTAAAGCATTGAATTCATTGAGTTATGGAGATTTATAGTTAACAAAACCATCAAAAACAATCTTAACTTACAATTGTGTAGAAAGCTTAGCTTAGCTTTCTACTACAAACATTGCATGCAATGGAAGACTTAAAAATGTGTACAAGGTCGAGTCAATGTTTGTTTAAGGGTAAAACATTCTTTACCAAATTTGTTTTTTAAAGGTTTATTATAAGATGAATATTATTTTTCAAGTAATAACTAAAAAAATACAAATTGTTAGGGAATATGCTGCCCTACTGCAGATAAGTCCTTTTTTTAATTTAAATTAAATGTTTATTAGAAGTTCCTGAGTTCAGCTTCCTAGAATAAACTACATAATAGTCACAGGAGTAAGGGATGTTATTCTGGCTAAGTTAGCTGGGTGGACTAAGGGGTACCCTGAAAATCCCGAAATTCAAAACTCAGCCTTCACTGAGAATTGAATCCAGAACCCCAGGTTCAGAAGCCAAACGCTTAACCTCTCAGCCACACTGCCCCTTTCAACCATGACTGATTTAAGAAAAAAAAATTTTTTTTTAAAGTTTCTAACTTGCTTTAACATATAAAATGCAAAGGAAAGTTTGAAGTGTCAAAAAAAAAATGCTCGCTGATAAGCTTCCAGATTCAAGTAGAAACAGAGGAGAAAGTGACCAATGATAAGAGAGGTAAAAATTGGTGATAACAACATGATTTTTAAACGCTGAAAAATGAGTTCATTCAACAAAACTAATATGGTGGAATGAAGCTAATTGCACTGATCCACAAAGATCTGGCAGTTTATTGCACTGACCAACATGCATCTTGATATCCTTTGAGTACAAAATAAAAATCTTGAACATGATGTTATAATGAATTGTATCTGAAACTAATAATGTTTTAAACCAGCATTTTAAGTTCAAACCAGGTGATAAACAATGTTGTACATGAGGAAGACTGCTGACACTAGCAACAGTTTTCAAAGTCCTAATCTTAATAAACACTTTCATCCAAGTCAAAACATTGGAATCATTTATGTTGACATTTCATTATCCTATAGAACTGAAATCGTGCACATAAACTTGTGATGTGTTACAACCAATTTTAATAAAATTTCTGAAAAAAATCACTTCATTAATTTCTAATAATGAAAATTGTGTTTTTACATTATTTGGAATAAATTACTGATCAATTTTGTTGGCCCATTTTATTTTCGATTTATTTAGATGTATGTATAGAACTAGATCTTTGTTTGACTATTTGATCTATGACCGGTTAGTTCAGTCGGTTAGAGTATAGTGCTAATGACATCAATGTTGTCGGTTTGATCCTCATACTGGCCAGTGGGCTTTAGGGAGAAATTTTTTTTACATGTTTCCCATGCTTTTTATTTGCTACTTCTGTATTGGGATATTTATTATCAATCTATATTAATTTACATTCTTACAAAATTATAAACAATAAAATAATATGAAACTTAAGTTGACTATATTATTGACTATATTTTTAAAAAAATGTTAACGAATCACAATCTCAGCCCTAAATTTTAATTGGACTTTTATCTAAATATATTAAAAGAACAACAACAATCTCTAAACTTGATCAACAAATCTTTAGTATTAAGATCCTGCTGCAGGTTACTGATCTAAGAATGGTCACAAATTATGGCTAGAAAGATGTGTATAATCAAAGTTTGGGCATCATGCAATTGTATTCTCACTTCTAAACCAATGCAAATGAAAACAAAAATGAGCATGTTAAATAGACACATATTGATATTGTTTGTTAACATTATTCAAATGTAAATCTAAATCTTCAACAAAGATTAAAAATAAAAAGAATCACGTAAGAAAACATTTACGCCACTATAACAAACATTATGAAATGAATACTGAAGGAAACAGTACTTTTGAATAGGCAAAAGAGGGAACTAAATAAAAAGTAAGAGTTAAAGTTTTGAAAATCAACTTTTGAAACTCAAACAATTCTCAGAAACATAGTACTAACTACTAGTCCTCCTTGCTTACCATGCACCATTGTGCACACATTATAAACAATATTTACAGTTTTCTTTCTATTGTAGTGTACAACCATCTTTAACTGCCTCAGAATGCCAGTGCATCACAACACATATTGAATAAGGGATGGGAAAAAAGGGGGAAGTGTGAATGTCAAGGCTTGAATTAAATTCAAAGATTGACTATATTGAGATCCAATAGGGATAAAAAAATTTTTTTTACAAGGAGCATAAAATACTGACACTTTTTTTTATAGGCTAGTGCTATACAGCATTCAAAAAGTCATTTTCTAATGAATATAATAAACTGCCTTGAAACAATTATAAAAGCCCTACTTGTACATAAATATATAGGTTACATTGGTGTAGTAATATTAACTTGTATATTCTAAGTTTCAGGTTAAGTTAACAGCATAAGCTCCTTATACACATTTCTGTTGATCTTGGCCAGCAAAGGGTATATGTCACATTGTGAAGAGGTAAGGAATTCAATATATGTGGGGGCCATTTGTCAACTTCTAGCACGTGGCCGCTTGAAACGTCTACGTACCCAGCTAATTACTGATGAAAATGACTTTCTCTGAGGCAAATTAAAGATGTCCTCTTGTCATGGAGCAGGCCGAGGTTTTAGTATTAGCTTACCATTCTGAGAAATGAAGAAAGTGTTTTTAAATTTTGATGACGCTTGATATGATAACAAATTGTGCTATTCTACATTATAATAACCAGTGCTTTTTTTGTGCTGGTACGCACCTTTTTCATTTTGTATTTTAACGTTTATTATTAATGTACTAGTAGTTAAAAGTTAGGCAATCTATCACTGAGTACCGGCACCTTATTTATTTATTTTTTTTACAAAAAGCAATGATAATAACAATAGCTCTCTATAAAACAGTGGATACAAAACAATTTACTTTGGATTTGAAATTACATACAAAAGGTTGGTTCAATATCATACTGCATTCCTCATTAATCTTCGGACTGGAAGACAAGCCTTATTATTAAAACATTGGCCAGGCAAACTATATTTCAAATGAAGCTTTAAATCTCAGGGAAACTTTTGAATACCTGTATATAAATATGAAGTGGAAATACAAGTTTCCAATCTTTCTTAATTTTTGAAAAACTTTTTTATTCTGATTAATTCTATATTGTATGTTTTTTTTTTCCTGAATAATATTCTACACATTACAAGATAAGTATTATGTTCTGTTTGAGAGGACTATTATTGTCTCTCAATGTAACAGTAACCTGTAGTAACTTACAAAGGAAAAATGCAGTGATAACTTTTGAGTTTGAATGTTAAATTCTTTAAATTCAATCCACAGAGAAACAATGTCAATCCATAGATTGAAGTAAAGTAGAAATCACAGTCAATAACAGACTGAAAGAACAAGAATGTAGTAGAACTTTCAAATAACTGACAGGCCTGAATAACGTCTGGTTGGATTCTCACCCCAATACATGCACTGTTCTTCATTATAGAATTTAAAGAGACTTTTCTATAAGCCATAATGACATTTGAGCCTTTCCTAAAAAATTATTTATGCTGGCCAGTCAGACTGTACAAAGCCTTATAGTAAATTTGATCTAGTAGCCTCAAATATATTTTTTCTATGACCTACATTAGAAACTGCCCTTTTGACTAAATTAACAATCCAGCAGGACAAAATGGCAGCCAGCTCTCAACAAGAAAAAAAAATTGTTTTTTATTTAATACACTGAAGCATAAATGAAATTTAGTTTCACAGAAAGCAATATAAAAAACATAAAGCAAAATACATAGTACAAGAAATTAAACAAGTTCTAAAGCTTTCACTTACATCATCACATGACATGTTATATTCTGCTAAGAAGGTTCGACACCTTGATGCTATTCTGAGTTTGAGAGTCAAGAAAATTATTGAAAATATAATAGTTATAATGTTCATAGATATAGTAATACTTGGTTGAGCAATAAATGTATCTTTAAGGACAGCCCCAAATAGAAATTACATGTTCTAATAATAAAAAGGCTTCTTTATATCTTATCAACTTTTATAGGAAAAATGTTTTTAGGGGCTATTTTTAGTTAAAATGATGAAAAAATAGTTAATTTTCATGTCAAGATTTCTTGAAAACTACTAAATCTAGTTCAATAAAACTTCAGCTGATGATTATCCAATACTAGTAAAAGATTGTGAAGCAGAATTAACAATATTCGTTGAAATAAAAAAAAAAGTTACAGCTCTAAACATGGTTGTGGCCGATTATTTCAAGTTTTTATAGGGGAGTAGGCATAGAAAAAAATTAATTGCTCTAAAAGTTTTCAACCTTTGGTAATTATTCTGCTTCACTTTCATACTTGTATAAACAACATTATTTGTGCCAAATTTCAAGGCAAAATATTCATGAATAAATTTTTTATCACACCATCTCTGAACAAAAAAAAATGAAAATGGTTAATAGGAGAAAACGGCAAAAAATGAAAAACCTCTGTGGTAAAAACTAAGTTTGTATACAAAATATAAACAAATATTTAAAATACTTCCACTTTGAATTTGGAAATGTTGTATACACCAAGTTGTTCAGAAATGAATGCTGTATAATATTAAGTTATAAAAATAAATCGATAATTCTGAACCATAAGGGAAGGGGGTTAAGCTGTCCTTAAAGCAAACACAATGTCAATGAAAGAAAAATAATTCATTTCAGTAAAGTACATTTTTGAGCTTTCCGTTTGAAAACATATTTATACAATATAAAATCCTTGATCCTGATCAGTGACTCACTGATTATCACTGATTCTCCCACTTGCTGTGGAGAATATAATATGGAAATTTCACCTGTTATTACTTTTTGGGTACATAAAACAACTAAGCCATTTCGACCCCATATGTTTATTTAACCCAACATTTAAAAGTACAAAATTATATTCCCTTTCAATTATATTCCCTTTCATTTTAAAAACTTTACACAGATTTGGATCTAGATGATTGTCATAAAGAATATGAGGGCTTATTCTTAAGATCAGTATGATTATCAAATCTGTTTTTACAAAAAGAACAAAACATCTGTATGAAAGCGTCTATTATTGAATTTGGATTATACTATGTTATTGCATAACATAGAGAGTGTGTACAATCTTTTCTGATTTCTACTTGAGGATTCAATTATTTGATTTCAGAAAGAGGATCTCTGCCACTCCTCAACAGAAACAAGGATACCCCACATTGAGTAATCTAATTAAACTTATGAAAGAACCAAGATGAATCCACCACTCATTGCCATTGTAACTGATGAATTAAGCAGCAACCATTCGTTACAGAAGGCCATAACATTGACATGCAATATCACAACCTATAGGCAGTTTAGAGCAATAGCTCGTTGCCACATCATACAGACCTGCGACATGGCAACAAGCTATTGGTCTAAACTGCCCACAGGTTGTGACGTTGCAGGTCAGTGTTCAGGTCTTCTATTACCATTAATCTCGCTTAAGCTTAGATCCTCTTAGCAGTAGACTCTCTCATTAAACATAGTGTGGCCAACTACCTCATTTAACAAAACTATTTATTTTGCCACTGATTCTTGTAAATACACCTACCCGTGAAAAATATGAACAGCTTAACCTCATCTACCTTTTCACATATTTCTAACTCATTGTACAAAATGAAATGCTGAAAAAAGGATACATTGATGCTGCTACCACTCTTTTGTGTATACCAAAGAGAAACAATAACAATAAGATTGAACAACTAATTGTGAAGAATGGATGGTTCCACAAGGACTGTGACAAAGACACCTGAAAGGTCAAAAATTGTTAGCATTTTCATAAGAATTTTTTTATTATTATTATAGCTTTTATATAGCGCTACTTTCATGCTTATAGCATGCTCAGAGCACTTTAGTCCAATCTCATTTGTAGACCAGTGAGGGGGGGGGGGGTATCTAGGAGTTGGTTTTCCCGTGCTGCCTTTAGGCGCTCAGTATACGCAACTCTGCCCGAAGTGGGTGTCGAACCTCGAACACCTTCTAGGTAGCCAAGACAAGCCAAGTTCAAGCGCACTTAGCTTCTCAACCACGCTTCCCACTTTTAATAGTATCACACATAACATTTTAATAACATTACATTTACAAAAATATTTATAATTATTTAAAAATACTCATAACCTTTAAGAAACAATACTATTATTTTTAAAATCCCAATTTAACAAATAAGCAACAAAACTTTTCATGTGTCAATGCAAGGCCTGTTCTTAACAGGAAGGTGCAATGCAGCAGAAACCTTTTTGGGAACACAATTCTATTCAAGAGAATAGGGAAGATGACAAAAAATACAAAGAAAGTAAAAGAGTGTCACCTCTGCAAAGATATCTTTTCAGCAATGCAAATACCAGGAAGGATAAAAAAAAAAAAGAAGACAAGATATGATTGATAGGCCAGACCCTAAAAAAGAGATAGTCCATAAAGCTATGAGAACCTTTAAAGGAGGGATATGAAGCCCACAGGCTTCTATTTTATTAGTCTCATATGGATAAGCGTTAGAAGCAGTTAAGATAGAAAGTAGAGTGGGCTCGCACTTATATAGGATCCGCGCTAATTCTAGGTGTATAAATTATCAAATCAAACCATTTTACAACTTATAACAGATTTTCCGCGGCCTCTCGATTTACCAGGAGCTCCTTGAAATCTCCTGAAATTGCAAAATGTACGAAAAAGTCATGGACATATCCGGAAATTATTAAAATCTTTTGAAAACACAAAAAAAAAAAAATACTTCCTGAAATATATAGACAACAAATTGTCATTTTTGGGGTGTCATTCAATATGGAAAACGCAAATCCTACGCGATGTAAGTAAAAACGGCATTATGCATTACCCATAATTGTGTAATTTGGTGAAAGAAGCTTCTCGCGCTTCAAAGTAATGAAGAATTACTTGAGGTCAACAATTCTCGTAAATAGATTGAAACATTTGGTAATTCTTGCTATTGAGCGTGATCTATGCAGGAAATAAATTTTTTATGATATACTGTATGACTTTGCTACACGCAAGGCTCGTAAAGTAATTCTGTACGTAGTAAAGAATGAATATAAATGCAAAGACGAATGTATTTTCTGATATAAACTCTTAATTTTAACTTATAATCCGTTTCCCTACCCAAACTGGGCCCTGTGA
Organism: Biomphalaria glabrata; assembly: GCF_947242115.1. NCBI lineage: Eukaryota > Metazoa > Mollusca > Gastropoda > Planorbidae > Biomphalaria > Biomphalaria glabrata. The sequence continues at coordinate 23,587,749 of NC_074717.1, forward strand.
ATTCCGTTTCGCATAGAGCCCACAATGGTTAAGTCCAGCCCTGCTATTTAGTGACAGGTGAATACAGAGTAGATTACTTGTTCTCCTCCTACCCCCTCTTTTTTCGCAGGCCGCTAAAACTATGTGGGGTAGAAATAAAAAAGAGTGATCTTTCCATGACTTCTTGGTCACAACAGTTAAGTCTGCTATTTTGTGACGGGTGAATGCTACTTGTTCTCCCCCCCTTTTTTTCGTAGGGTAACTTTAGTTCGTCTGACTTGCAGAAATAAAAGAGTGATCATTCCTTTACTTCTTCTTGCGTGTCCAAACTCTTGAGCCATGAAGAGAATTATATATATAGATTGTGCTACATATTTTGTTCACAGTTAAATCTACTTAACTATAAAAACAAAAAAAATAATGAGATTAATGTGGAATATTCCTAAAAATAATATCAAATCTTAATAAATGAAAATTATTCTTTCAAGCAAGGTAACATTTTAGATCTTTATGAGTGCAGCAGGAAACTAAACATTTATTAGGAAAAGTGAAATGGAAAAAGTACATATATTACAGATCTATGAATAAACCTAATTGCATTTGGCCATTTCATTTTTATTCAAATGATATCAATGTTGTTTCAAATGGCCAATAGAATTTTTTAAAAATTAAGACTATCAACTGGCATTAAATGAAAAGCATTATTATACTACATAATAACACCTATCCAAAAAAAAAAAAGTAATTTTGAGTTTTAAAAAGACATTAAATTTTTAAATTTCTTTTACCATAGCAGAAAATATGCCAAATTTGCTAGCCATTTTTTATGTACTGGTTAATTTTAACCCTTTCCCTACACCAAAAAAATGCGCACTGACTTTCCATCTGGTCATGTGGCTGACAGTTAACCTAAGAATTTCAAGACAAGTAATCCTATCTCTTAACATTGTAAAAAGCCTTTATTCCTAAGAATTGATACTGAAATTTATGGCTCCTTAGGTGAGTCACTGGGCTTGGTTACGTCTTGAGACGGGGCAGAATCACCATACATTATGCCAATCAAGTTGAGCTTATAACCTGTAACTGTTATCTCCTGTGATGTTTTAGCTGCTTTGCAGCAGCACCAGAGTTTTCCTCTCTGAGCGCATTCCTGGGCCTTAGATAAGGGGGTCATGAAATGAATTATAATAAATACTAAGACATATTTTAACCTACAATAATGAGACAAATTAGTTGATAATACTGAAAGAGTGATCAGATTTTCATAACCTATTTTTTACGCATTTATAAGGACTGTGAATGAAAATGCTACTATTAAATATTTTCTTGATGTGTTTGATCTTTATGGCTGCAGCAGGCAACTGAACATTGTCTTAGGAAAAGTGAACTTGAAAAGTTAAACACATGTCCAACTATACATAAAAAAAAAAGTTTTCAATTTTGGGATAGCATGTATATAGTAAAAATTCATTTAGGTCAGTAGCTGTTAGTAGTTACTAACATAAAAATATATATTATCAAATATACATTAAATAGCAGAAATTATTGATTGAATACCTGTGAAGTTTCAGGGTCAAATAACCAAGTCCATGCTCCAACCATAGTGCACAGAGTGACGAAGATAAATATAACTGGAAAAGAAAAAAAAATGTGTATGTCAACCCATTATTAAATATAAAATAAAAGTTACAGATGCTTTATTCCGGTACCATATATCCGGTGCTGCCTAGTCATGCAGTATGCCCTCTGGACTGCTCAAACCTGGCTCACCGCCATCCCATCCCATCTTGCTGAAGATTTGGGCTAGGATTGAATAATATTCCCTCCTAAAGGAACACTTGAACTGTAAGACATGCATGTTCATCATTTATTGGAGTTAATTACTTTTATTAGTGCCCCTTTTGTTTGGTTTCATTCTTACTAAACTAAAAACACTTACTTCTCCAGAATCTTGCAGCTGGTTGATGACCACTAATAACTTCTGTGAGTCTTCTTTCAAAAGCCTTCAGATCTGTTAAGTGAAAATTATATTGCAATTGCCAAATAAACAAGAACAATTTAAAAAAAAAAAAAAAAAAAAAAAAAAAAGAAAGCATAAGATTTTGGAACAAAGTTTAAGCATGAAGTTTCTCCAGAGCTGGCTGTAATCAGGGGCATCTTCTATTGGGAAGTTGCACTCACTGACTTTAAATATTATTTAAGTATATGTCTGCTAGCAAAGTGAACTTTATCATGGTTTTCGAAAATGTGAATTCCTAGTCAATGTTTTATAAGCACAACAACAAATTTATCATATCATTTCATTTTTACACAAGCTTTATGTAGCTTAGTTAGGTACTTTGACATTCTTATCAATCTAATTTGGAAACTGCTAGACTAGCTGCTATAATGTTTTGAATCAGAAACCCATTGTGTTGGCTCACTGGTCTATGTTTTTCAATTTTTCTTCTATTTTATGAAACAAAAATAATCTTAAAGGAGGATTCCTAAGATTTTATATAATAACAATCTTGTTTTATGTTCATTTTGTACTATTAACTCACACTTTCATCATAGTAAAAAATTTGAATCATTTATTACCCTATCTCAGTGTTTATCAAACAGGGGTCTGCAGACCCCTGGGATGACCAAAAAGGGTCCGCAGAGAGATGAAAATTGTATACAATAAAATTAAACGACAGTTAATAACTTGAATAATCATCAACTCTCCCATCACTACTGTTTGATATGTCTATAACATACTATTCTATGACGACCTAAATAGAACATTTGAAGACATTCTTCACTTAAATATACCTGACTGGGTGTTGAACCCTTTTGTGCATGAACATATTTACTTGAAATATCCACAAGCGAGGAACTTAAACCCGTCTTCTTTTTTGGTAAAATGTGGATTCATTGCTGTAATGAACCTCATCAGAAATACAAGAAACCACCTCGAAATCTGCTCTCTTTGAACAGTGCAAAAATACATTCATAAAATCTCATGAACCTCATCCAAGTCATTATTTTTTTTAAATCTTAATTTAAACAGAAGTTGTAATCCCAATAAACACTCCCTCAACAAAATTTTTTTTTTTTATTTGGTAATTTTTTTATAGTATTTGTTTAATGTATATAATATGTATTTATGTAGCTTTTTCAGCTAGGGATCCATGGACAAGTTTTGATTATATAAATGGGTCCCAGGGTCAAAAAAAGATCCAGAACCTCAGCCCTATCCAGCTGAAATTTCGCTCATAAGAATCTATGTTGGTTTGTGTTTTTTTAAGACCATCAGCAATGTTATATATTTACATAAAAATACATTTTTTTTGAAAGATAAATATTTTGAAACAATTTAAAAAGAAAATATTTTACATTGCTTTAAAATGTTTTAATTTCCTTGCATATTGCAATGTTTAGAGTTAAGTCACAGATTTGGCACTAGTCACTAAGCTTAAAAAATTACTATTTTATCTTTTGGTTTTATAACTTTATTTTCTAAAAATTCTAACCTGATTTTTTTTGTCTATAGATCTTATTCAATCTAATCTCGATCTAGTTGTAGAGATTATTTGAATAAAAATGTTTGTTTGGTTGTAAAATTTTATGTTTAACACGTTTTGGATGTTCTTTTAAGAGTTAAGGATAATCTACTTCCTAGTCCAAACCTCCCGCAGGACGACTGGATGGCAGGGTATGAACCCAGGACCATCAAGAAGTCCAATAGAAAGTCCTGCGTGCATACCCCATGACCAGGCAGCCATCCTATTTCTATGATTACTATGAGTATGAATAACTTACAACTATTAAAATTTAAATGTTATAATTATATTTACATATTTTTTAGTAGATATCAGTGAACAACTCACAATATTTGTTCAAATGAGCCTTTATTTTGATAGCAATGACTGAACTAGTCTATTGTTTTTGTGCATGTTCCATTTCTTTATAGTTCAGACACACTTAGTTTATAATCAGTCTCAAAAACATGGGTTTTACTTGGGTTCAAAGTGCAATGGTATGCCAATGTCCCTTTTTTTCTTTTAGGACTGAAGGAGTGTAGGTCCGAGGTTAAGGAGATTTTTTAGACCACTGAGGTATCAGCTAAATATGGCCAATCTAGAATGCTTCTAAATAGGTACAGAAACAAGTGCAAACCATACATGGGATTTCCCTAATATTCCTTTATCAATGACATTAACAAATGCTATTTTAATGTTGAACATGCATATCTAAGGGATATACTAGGTAACTCAAGGCTGGGAAATCTAAATTTCTTTGATTGATTTAGTAACATTTATTTTTGCATAATTTTGCAGTGATGGGAACTGACTTTGCAAAAATTTTAGGAAATTTTGTAAGCCCCCCCCCCCCCCCCCCCCGTTTTTGAACTGGCCTGTCGTGGCGACTTAAAAAAAGATGTTGCTGAATTTTTTTTTAACTATGTAGAATCATTTTATTTAATATTTTCTTTAATTAATGTTGTATTACATAACATTTACATTGCATTGAGCATTACTGCACACAAAATGCATTCATGGCACTATTGTTTGTATATATATTGATGGGAGGAGAAAGCTTTTTGCAGTCTGAGTATTCTATAATAGATAACTGCTTTACAGATATTGTAACAACTTCTTTCTCAAACAACTATAAGGGTTAAATATGTTTGAAAAACATGCTTGAGTTTTGGAAATACTTCAAAAGTATGAGCTACACTTCTGTTTGTTTCAATAATTATTAAATTTTGTACAGGAGAAACTGTTTACTAAGCTTTGCACATGAAGTCCACCAAAAATGCTTTGAAAAGCTGCTGAATCTCAGTTGAGTTCTTAAGCAAGATGAGCAAGAACAACCAGATGAGGAGCAATGCTTAGAGGAAGAGAAAGTTTAGCAATAAAACTGCAAATTGAGGCTTCCTTATGTGACTCTTTTTCATGCAGATACAAGTTGTTTAGAAGAAATGGATCTCTACCACACTGGGCTTTTATACATTTATAGCATTAGTAATGATAAGTTATTAGTTAGAGAAAATTTTTAAACTTTTATATTAAAATATATATATATCCCTCACTATAGATAGATCTATAATCTAGAGCTACTTATATCTAATAACTTGACTCTAGTCTCTAGATCCAATATATTATTATTAGATATCTACATTCTATCAGGCTTATACTCAGTAACTCACTATAGTCATGTAAAGAAGTTAAAGAAGGCCTACTTACTACTATATAAAAAAAGTATATTCTAGATCTATATATAAATCCAGATGGCCGGTACACGGTAGGTCTATCACAGTATCACTCTAACTCTATTAGTAGTATTACTATTAGATTTAGATAAGTAGATCTAGATCTTATTATTATTATAATAGATCTAGATGTCTAAATCTAATCCCATTTGAACTCATGGAAGTCGGCAGGCAGGGTTCAAATTAGAAAAATCTAGGGGCCATTGTAACAACAGCGAAAAAATAATACATCTAGAATTGTAGTAATAGTGGCGATTAGCGCTAGATCTACATAGTTTACATACGTAACATAGCGACCGGGCATCATTCATGATACTCTTACGTTTAAGTCTAATCAGTCTAATACTTTTCAAAAGCTGGCAAGCAGCCATTGAAGTCTAGATGCTCTAGATCTAGATCAAAAGTATTCAAATTAAAGAATCTAGATATCTTATCTAGAATATATCTATCTAGACTGATTCAAACCACTCTAGTCTGGACCAAGATCTAGACTTATAAGACAATACGGTAACACAAGATTTTTTTAAAAATAGAACTTTAACTGTGTCAAAAGACCGGATGTACGCATGTTCAAAACAAATCAAAAATCTTATTTCGCATTCTTCCGAAAATGGAAAAATAATAAAATCGGATTTTTTTTTCATAAAAAAAAAATCGGATTTAGAAAAAAAAAATGTCTGGAAAACTTCGGATTTTTTTTCTAGAAAATCGGATCAGAAGAAATTATCGGAATTCCGACAATTGTCGGAAAATTCCCATCACTGATTTTGTTATTTGCCTAAGGTGTTAAACCAAGTGCGATCTAAATGGTTAAAAAAAAAAAAGAGAATATCGCTGCTGGTTAAAAAAGAAATGGAATATTGATACATGTGGGTACTTATGAATGTAAACACAGTGCTTATGACAGTTGATTTGATTTGTTGATTTGAGGCACATCGGCACAATTTAGGCCATGTCGTGCCTGCAGTCCCTCAAGGACCACTCTCTCTCTAAACAACAAGGGCCAGATTCTATACAGTCATATAATTAAAATCAAGGTCTATTCACAGTTAAAATAGTAAAGGTAGTAAAAATTTAAATATTTGGTAAAAATCTAATGTAAATAGTGCATGTTCACAAATTCTGAAATCAGATCTTCGTAGATAGCCCCACTTCCCGAATAAAGCCCAGTACCTTCCCAGGGTCGACATTATTAAATAGTGTTTTTAGATTAGTGGCTCTAAAATATTTCGCCCTGACATCCTGGTATCTGGGGCAATCAACGAGGATATGTTCCACGGTGAGGCGAGAGTCACAGTACTCGCAAAGTGGGGGGCTTATGACAGTGTCCATTTAAGTTGTCCAGCTGGCTCCTGGCAAGTTTGGACATAGTTTTGAATGAAAAAAAAATGGAATGGAATGGGGTAGGGGACAACGAAGACTTTAAATAAATGTGGGGAAATCGTCAATACTTTTTTTTATAAGTGTTATAGATCGATCGAACAGATCCAATTATAAACCAGAAGGGTTAGAATGTACACTTTGTTTATCTTTGTATAATATAGATATTGAAAAAAATCTGTTTATTACACATTTTAAACACATTTTTTAAGCGAAAAAACATTAGTAGTTTTTGTACATTATATATATATAAGTTATTTTAGTGGGTTTTTTTTATTTCTGCTAACATTTATGTTTAACTTATATCATGTGAACTATAACAAGTCACTGTTTGGTGTTAGAAGGGTTAGGGCATGTCCTGCACGGTTAGCCTGGTAGATCAAAGGAATATGACAGGGGTGCCGGTGGTGTGGCCTTTGGCCGCGTCTCTACTCCGTAAGTCAGGAGTGTCAGTGTCCACCGAAAGTTAATAGAAAAATCAAACTCTTAACTTTAACCTTGAATCTCACACCTCCCCAACCCCCCCGTCAAAAGGGTGGTGTGAAGGAGGAACACGAAGCCCACTTCAGACCGGTGGAAGGGAGCTTTTGATCACTTTTGCTGGCCTCAGAGTTCCAAGTGCGATGCACAACTCTACATGACAATGTCAGATAGTAGTGAAACTAGATAAGCTAAGAACGGGAAAAGAACAAGGTCAGGGGGGAGGGGGGGATTTATTATAGTCATAAATATTTACAAAATATTGTTGTTTTTTTTCAAATTTCCTATAAATATACTTTATTTTGTGACACATTTTCTGTTTATATTTTTTTTGGATTTGTGAAATTTATGGATTAATAGGCATATCTTTTATTAGTGATGGATTTTTCATTCTGAGGGGTAAGTGTGATTAAAAACCTATTTTTTTCTTGTAAATAAATGTCAGATGCCATTGATTTTACTTTTTTAAAAATTCCTCTGTTCTTGGGCATTAAAATTGATGTGTATGATATGTTAAAACTGTTACTGGTTTTGTCATTAAAGATGACGATAAAGTATAATTTGCGACTCTTTTTTTTAGGGAAGGTAGTGGAGTCATGGGGTCTCAATTAATATGCACAAAATGTTAAAAAAAGCAATTTATCCTTTATTTTTTTCAAATGTTCTATAACTATACTTTTTTATTTTGTGACACATTTTTCTATCATAATATTGTGAATTTGTGAAATTCATGGATTATTGGACACATCTGTGATTTATGTTGTTTTTTTCATTTTTAGGGGTAAGTGTGTTTGACATTTTTTCATGTTAAATAATTGTCTCATGCTTTTGATTTTTTTTTTTATTCCTCTATTCTTGGGCATCAAAAATGATGTATAATATGTCTATAAAAACCAGTTTGAATATGATTTTAAAAAAATGGTCCTTGAAGTAGAGCTCAATCTGTTTTCCACCATATATATATATATCAGACCTGCCTACCGTTACGCAAAATGCGTATTCGTTACGCAAAATCTCCCAAAAATGACCATCAGTACGCAAATATGCATTTAACCCGTCGCGTTACGCATTTCGTATCCTTTTTTCCCCCTCTCTTGACTAGCTTACGAGCGGTCACGGAGGTCATGCTAAGCCGTCCTGTTGGGTCACGGAGGTCACGGTTGGAGGGGAGGAGGAACAGAAAAGGTGGGGGAACACATTGTGACATTGTGTTCAGATCTATACGTTGAATGGTTCTTATCGGAATTAGCAATTAGATTTAGTCTAGAAATGAAGAACGCGAGAGTGAGGGAGTGGCGGGTTGGTACCAGGTTGGTACCGTCATTTAGCTGATACACCAACGTGGCTTTTTTTTTTTTTTTTTTTTGTAAGTTCATTAGTAGAAATTAATTATGTTGAATCCCTGATTCCCGTATTCATTTGTATAGAAAAAAATATCGAAATGCTATCGATTCAAAACACATTGAGTGACATTGTAGATATCTAGTCTAGATCTAGATCTGGATTCTAGATCTAGAATCTAGATAACTTGTTAGACAGGAATAGATCTAGCAGCTTTCTAGCTAGTCATTACGTTATGTCATGATTCTGTACATTACTATTACTCTACAATCTAGATCTAGATCCAATTTAGTTGTAGTATGATTTAGATTGACTAGATCTAGATCGATAACATCTACTACCATCTAGTCTAGATCTAGAATAGATTCTTAGTCTTAGTATAGAATAGATCAAGTATGAAGGTAGGCCTACGAAAGTTTGGGGTAGACCTACGTTTGTAGCGGATCCACGGCATCGGTAATACTCTTGAGCCCAGATCTAGAGTAGATTATTTCATTATATAGACATAGATCTAGTCTAGATATCATCTCTATAGTCGTATTGATCTAGATTTTTAGATTGTAGATCTAATCATGACATCTAGATCTAATATTATATATATAAATATGACAAAATAGTGGATCGCGTAAGTGTTACGCATTCTGGTGCCAAAATACGCATTTTGACCATCAGCGTTACGCATTTGGACTTTTTTTGGTAGGCAGGTCTGATATATATATATATATATATAATATTATATTATATACTTTATCGATTTAGATCTAGATTCTTTTTCTAGACTAATCTAGACTCTCTTTGTCTCTTATTGACACTTAGAGACTTAGATCTAGATCTAGCCTCTTCTCTAGAGTTTATAGGGAAGAAGTCGTCTAGTCTAGAATCATTTAATCAGCCAGGAAAACCAAAGACTAGTCCTAGTCTATATAGATCTATTATTCTATGGCTTTACTATGATTACACTTGTAGTGACTTACAGAGACACAGAGTAGACAGTATCAGAGTATAGAGTTTGAGTTTTGAGTTTAGGCACATCGGCACAATTTAGGCCATGTCGTGCCCGTAATCCTTTAAGGATCACTCTCCCTTTATATAACAAGGGCTAAATTCTATACAGTTAAATCATTAAAAACAAGGTCTATTCACAGTTAAAATAGTAAAGGTAGTAAAAATTTAATAATTCGGTAAAAATCTTATGTAAATATATTATAATTCATAAATCAGATCTTCATAGACAACCCCACCTCCCGGACAAAGCCCAGTACCTTCCCAGGGTCGACATTGTCGAATAGTTTTTTTAAGTTGTGTGTTCTAAAAAATTTCTCTTGGAGATCACAGATTCTTCTGCATCGTAAAAGCCCATCAGAGTGTATCTTACTATCAACTTCTAAGAGAAGTTCCAATGATTTGTGTAGCTTAGATACACTCTTGGGCTCTCCAACTACTGACTTAAGTCCCTTATAGATTAGAAAAGGGCTCATCTTTGTCAGGCTTTTCCCCTCGTGCACCTGACCACCAAAAATGATGGTCAGGTAGTATAGCTTTTTGTGGCCTCCTCCTTTTTTGCATCAATATGACATCTCTTGCCCAGACATAAATCTGGGGCAAGTAGTTTTTTGGTACTTTTTTATCCATGAGGTTTAATATTAGTTCGGCACCTGTGCTCCCCACCCACCATCGAGTCAAACAAGGGGACGGGCCATTCGGGTGTCAAGAATAAGCCCGCCAGGGCTACACAGGTGCTATACTCAGTCAGCAGCTGCATCGGACAAGTGTCCGATACAGCAGCTCCCTGAATGACCCTCAAGCCACTGCCACTCCAGCATGACCAGCCGGTTGACCCAGAGCAGGCCATCTGGTCCTCAGGTCTAGGGGAACTTGGAGTCAAAGTATTGTGTTGTGGTGGTTTATCCTCAGATAAATACCTACTCTAACACCAGGATCTCTTTATATCCCCCCCTCCTTACCCGTCGCAGTTCACGGCAAACGGACTGGTCTATGACATAGGGAGGTTTTAAAGATAAAAAGACAGAGTGATGATCAATGAAGGCAAACTGAGAAAAAGAGGAGGCAGACACAATGATAGAAAAGAAGTAGGGCACTTTTGAGCTCCAAAAGTGCTAAGGAAAGAGGAGCGCAGTTTAACGTCATGTCTCAGGACGATCAGAGTATAGTATGTGACTACACACTACAGCAAGGGTTCTAAACCTGTGGATCAGGACCCCTTTAGGGGTCAAATGGCCCTTTGTTAGGGTCGCCTAAGACCATAAGAAATTTGAGTTTTTATCTATTCCTCATCGGAATTTTTGTTTGTATCTCCACCAAGCATATTCGTACCATAGTTGGTATACATTTTCATTTGATGTAACAAAGCAAAAGGACACTACTCGCATTGATTTTTGATTGACGAATTATGAAACGATCGTTAATCACAAATTTAATTTTTTAAAAAAGAAGTTAGGGTGACATATTTAAGAAGACGGATATTTTGCTAGAGGATAAATATGGCAATTTGAGTTAGTGAGTGTAACATCATTGTTTAAAGGTAGACATAATTTTTCCCATGATAGTTACTTCTTTGTAATGAGTTTTATGCGTTCAATATGTTTTCTGCTATTTCACACTGATGTTTTTATCTTTGTGAAGAAGTTTTTTTTATATACAGAAAGCAAAATATACAGAAAATAGCTGACCTGGTAGACATCTCTATCTTTACAACTTATATCTTGCCAACTTTATGTGCTTTCTGTTAGGAAAGAGGGCATTGAATTTGACAGACAAACTACAATAGCGATTTCTGTCAAAGAACATTTGCACTAGCTTGTGCTTGAAATTTCAGCAAACTTTCAAATCTACATGACATACTGTTTATACTTTCTAGAAGTCAAAGTTGAAGTTGTTCCGAAGACAAGAGTTTATTGAGCTCATTAAAAACGATGCAGCTAATAATTATTGATTTTCAATGTCAGTTACACAATTCTGGATCACGCATTTGCAGGCATAAGACTATAGCTGAGTAAGACTAAGACTTAGATAGATATCTTAGATCTAGACTCTAGATCTACTAGTAACTAGTTAGTAGGTCTAGCCTAGGTCTAGTCTAGAGATAGAGTTTAGATGATAGATTTGATCTGTCAATCTGTCTAAAGTCTAAGCCCTAACTAACTTTTCTAAGCCTAGGGCTTAGGCCCCTAGGCCTAGTTAATAATAATTATTTTAACAATAATAAGTTACAATAGGAAGTTTTTAATAAGAAGTCAATATTATTTTCAATATATATATTTACTTTACTGCATTTGCAGGCATAACAAGACTTTTTTGGCTAAGTAAGACTATTTCTGACTTAGTCTTAGATTTAGATAGATCTAGACTCTAGATCTACTAGTAACTAGTTAGTAGGTCTAGCCTAGCCTGGCCTAGGTCTAGAGTTAGAGTTTAGATGATAGATTTGATCTGTCAATCTGTCTCAAGTCTAAGTCTAGGCCCTAACTAACTTTTCTAAGCCTAGGCCAGGGCCTAGGGCTAGGCTAGTTACTATTAGTTACTAAGTTAAAAGACTCAAAAAAACAAAGATTTACTGCTGCAGGGGTAAACGACTGTATAGAAAATACGAAAAACATGCATATATGTAACCCTGCCGGACCAAGTAAAACAAAGGACGTTTGGGCCACGAGGCCTTCATCAGCTACAAAACAAACAAAAAATGAAAAAACAATTAACACAAAATAGTCTTAAGTTAACTTATCTGTCCGATGTTGTTCTCTATCGAGGCAGAAAAGAAATGAGCTACGCTGGTGTAAAAGCGCGGGAAAACGGAAGGGGGCGGAGATGTCAGGCAAAGATGAATGGGAAAAGGGGGTACCGTAGTGTTAGTGCCCATGGCGTATTAAATAAAAGTGTGCTGGTTGTTAATCCCGTTAGGTTGGAAACTTATTTACATGTCAGGCACCCTCCACCCTTACTTGGTCCGGCAGGGTTACATATATGCATGTTTTTCGTATTTAGTTACTAAGTTAGTAGATTAGTAGAAGTAGATCTAGTTAAAATCTAGATTCTAGTTTAATTAATAATAATTATTTTAACAATAATATTAATAAGTTACAATAGGAAGTTTTTAATAAGAAGTCAATATATATATTTACTTTACTAATTATAAATTTAGAAGTTAAATATTTTTTTTATAATGATAAAATAATGTCAATAATGATAAATAACGGTGTAACTGTAACATCGAGGCCGAGAGTCACGAGAGTGCGAGAGTGTAACGGTCGGAATGACAAATAATGAATGAATAAGTAGTTTATTGACGTATGCCTAGATTGACTCATAAAATGCATAGGATGTAATTATCTTTTTTTTTTAGAAGGAACGTCTGTAATTATAATAATAATATATATAAGATAAGATCTAAATATACAAAAAGTCATCTGGATTAACAGGAGCTGTTGGTGTAATTTACATATTATATACTACCTTCAGTTTGTTCAGCCATATTGTTATGAGATAAGTAGAAGGCTCTGATTGGCTAGCAGTATCTAAATCATCCAATAGTTATTTTCAAGACATTTATTAAAAGATAATCGAAACCGGAAGCCGTCGCAAAACGCTTTGCAGCATAAAGTAAAGCAGACAAGAAGTAAAAAGAATAAAAAAGCTGGTTGACTCGAGAAGATCTGCTCTCTAGAATAGATCTCACATTCCTCATATAGAATCTATGATCTATAGATTAATTTGAGCCTGAATATTTGACACATATTAATAGGTCTCTGGGCTTCAATTGGATAGATCTATCTAAATAGATCTATATCTAGGTGAGAATTGCATGATTCATGATCGTATCGTTCATCATGATGATGATGTCTGTCAATCACAATGATTCAATAACAATAAAAAAAACAACTTTTCTTAGAATACATGAATTATGAATAGAATATAGAGTATAATAGAGTAAAGGATGGTTGTCGGACACGCTAAGCCATTCTTCGGCCATTTTTAAGTTTCAAAATTCATAACTCCGTAATGGTCTAACCTATGTCGCCTATGAATAAATTGATGGTGTCAATGAATTCGTCATCCTTTTGTCTATAAAAATAGCTATTTTGTAATGTATCACTACGCATAGTTAAAATTAGATCTGATGTGAAGGTTGGGTTTTCTGATGCGTAAAAGTTTTCGTCATGATTTTTGTCTCTGTAAAAGTTGTTGGCCTGTTTGGTGATTTATTGGACGTGTACTTCAAAGGAAATAGACGTCTTCTATATATTAAACATGTTATTATTAAGACATTTCATCCTTAATTTTATTATTTTGTACATTAGCGCAACGACACAAGCCATATAATCACTTTTCCCACGCTCCACGCTTTCATTCTCGGCTTGTAACTGACGTCACACCATGGCCACTACTTTGGGCCTAGCCTAGCTGGTCGCGCTAGGGGAAAAAATCGCCTCTGTTGCGGGGGAGAAGAGGAGGAGTATTCTCTCTACCTATGGGGCACTTTTTTTTTCCCCGTAGCACAGCTCCACTAGCGCAGTGCGTGCCTGTCTCACCTTAGCCTTTTTGGTATCAATCAGATAATCGCTAGTCTCCTGCTCTCTCTCTCTCTCACCTGCTTTTTTTTTTTTTTGAGCGTGTAATGGTATGCTTAAGAGACATGGGGAAAAGGGGCTGGGGGAGACTTCATGTAGTATACTCTCTTTTGATTTTGACAATCTCTTAGAATGTTGATGTTTCACACAATGGCCTTTTAGCGCACCTGGTCGATCAATAATTGTAGGCTCGAGGTTTACAATGATATTGCTATTGTGACTTTTTTTTTTCAGCTGCCCATTGATGCCAATTTATTATTGTATAAGGATGTGCACTTAAGTGCTATAACATTTGTACATATTTGTTGCATATTAAATGGTTTAAAATAAATGGTTATAAGTTTTTGCATACACCACATTAACTTTTTTTTTATAAATAGGTTACGAATTTTTTTTTGTGAAACATGTAACAAACACACACAAGAACACATACATAACTTAAATATACATTTTGTACTATATTATTTTAACTAACAACAAAATTATTCTGTAAATGTTTAAAAAAAAAAACAATAACAATTTGTTTATTTCCTCATATTTACTGTGTCAAGCTATTTCCCTTTGATGACTAGCGTCATATGACGATATGTTTTCTTATTCAGAAAAGGTAAAACTTGTTGGCCACCCCCATTTACATGTTTAAGTGGGAAAGGAGAGTCTGGGTTGTACATGTACAATTTATCTGTTTCTAGTGTCTATTTAGAAGCATTATATCTGGGTTTTAATTGGCTAATGCATCTAGGGGCTTAAAAATCATCTTAGCTCCAGACCCTATCTCGTTCTTCCCCTTGGGAGAAAAAAAGCTAAGTTTTACAGTAGTCTACTTTGACCCCAGATAAAATTATTTTCTCTCAATATATAAGGGAGCTGTACGTGTCGGAAGTGTGACAAAATAGTCCATGCGCAATATTTATGCGGAAGTTGGGTAGTAAACATTCAAATAAAGAA
>NC_074717.1:24270200-24277700 GCF_947242115.1 Biomphalaria glabrata
TTTTTTAACCCGATAGAACATAGAAGGCGACATAGTGATAGTGTCCAAAAGAAAAGTATGCCCATCTGTTCACAGTAGTCAAAAGTCACTACTTCTCACTGCGCCTTCTGTTGGATGGTTTTACTGTAGTCTATTATGTGAGTTATTTGTCTATTGCTATTTATGTTCATTGTTCCATCTAACACTCATTTTTTGTTTTGGTGGTGCTGGGCTTGCAATATTAGTGTGATGTGCACTTCGAAATGTCAAGATGATTGAAGTCTTTAGTTCGCTGTCATCCCCTGAAATATTAAAAGACGTCTTACAAGACGTCTGGACTAGGACGCACTAAACATTTCTAACGGAACGTCTGAACCTAATTCGTCTTGATTGTCAAAGAGAACACGACTCAAAGGCGTGTCTGTAATGTAGGTCCAACAGAAAGCAGCTAGAGAAACCAAAATAAGATTTATTGTTATGTCACTTTCCCATTACAACATGTACTGTACAAAATGGCTCAACAAACCCAATGTTGTTTTAATGACTTGCTGCATAACTTACATCTCTCATAACGCGCATGTCTACCTGGCCGTGTGGTACTCACTGTCAACTGTAATTACTGAGACTGAATTGATTGGTTTTGATCGTTTGGTTCCGAGTTAGGATGACCAGGTCACAGGAATCCTAAAGCAGGGCAGACAAACTTAATCTATTTAACTTTACCTTAAGAACAGAGATTTAATGAATCAGAAAGCAATTTGAATATTTTTAAAATGTATTTGTTTAAAAAAAAAATTAAAAGTCTAATTTAAAGGTACGGTTTTCCCGTCCCGCTAATGTATGCTAGACTGTCCCAGCTTTAAATTATATATTTTTCCCTCTTGGCCAGGCGCAAATACCATTTCATTAATATCCCAAGCCAGGTCCGAAATAAAAACCCATCAAACTTTCTCCCGGAGACAGCTCTGGCCACATCCACGCGTGGCTGTCAGTTAATTGGGGGTCTAAAGCTTTTAACCAAATGTGTTTTTCTGTTAGAGCCTTGCTTCCCTCCCTTGTAATGTCCTAGTTCACACTTTCCGAGCAGTTCTCTCCAGCCCGAGTCAGTTTCAAGTACTTTGGACCATTCACAATTTTAAAAGTAACTTTTATTTATTGGCCAGGGAACGAAACAATTTTACATTTTTAATGGAAGAACTATTTTTTTCTATGTTCTCTACGCAAAATAAAATATAAAAGTTTTTTTCAAAACTAAATTTCTTGATTTCTAACTTCAATTCATGTTTGACTAGATAAACAGTCCACCAAAGTAACTCTCTAGTCTAGAAAATGGAAAATTAAAAATGTTTCCCTTTTTGTATTTCAACTTCGAGAATTCAAAGGATTGAGTTTCTCGTTTACTGTTACAGAAGCGACATTCTCTTGGTTCACATTGAATGACCACATTCAGTCTTTGTGACTGGATACAGATCAAAATATCAAGCCATCTCCCAGACTGGGCTCAGTGATCATTATTTCTAACTATGTTCGTAGCGCGAGGAGAATAAAAAAAAACAAGAACAAAACAATTTATTTTCCCTGCCAGAAGAACTGTTTATAGACGTAAGTGACACCACCTGAGTAACAGCTTGTTTTGGTTGCAATGCAGAAGGAAATGTTGTTAGTTCCGTCGTAACAAACTGTAAATGTCTACTTTTGTGGACCTAGATATCTTTTTAGTTCATCATTAATCATACAGAAACAAAAACACACACGCACTTTTAAAGCTTACACACACACCGGAAACAGACAGACATACGCAATTTATATTTAGACATCTACATCTATATCCATTTTACTGAGCTCGCAAATCATTTTAGGTCGATTATAAATCTTTAGTCATTGTAACACTACTTCGTGTCATTGTCACTAGTACTAGGAAGTCTACTGTCACATTGCAGTGTTTGTCTTCCAGGAAACCACAACCTATCGTTTGTCTTCCAGGAAACCACAACCTATCTGTGTTAGTAATGACACAGTGATGAAATACCGCTGACACAGTGATGACACATGAATGAAGGAAAGATTACACCGAGAGGACACAGTAATGACACACAGATGACACTTACAATGTATCTAAATGTCATTGTAACAGATGTGATTGACAAGTCAACGTAAAGATTAACGCGTGACGCCGTAAGGGGAAAAAAGGGAAACAACCAAGGTATGGTGAGAGTCGACCTGTCAATAGTTTCAGTTCGCTACTTAAGTAGCGCCTGTTTTAACCACACTCGAGTGACAGAAATAGTTGTCAGGAAGTACCTTGGAACATAGCTTAAGAATGATCCCAGTAAAGAGTTGGTTGTACATACTCTGACATGACATAGTTTGCAACGTCTATCTCAGATCACTCCAAGCAACCTATTTTCTGTGATCTAGGTATTCAATAACATTTCAATTATATCAAAGAGCCTAATCTATAACAATGAACATAACTACAATTAAAACCAAATTAATTAAAGATGATAATTAAAGATACTATGAAACTATTTAACTAATAACGATATAAACAATTTATAATAAAATTACAGTGACATACTCCCAATCTACAAACTTTAACATTTTTGTGTAGATAATTAAGAATGAGAACTCCTAGACACTATCGACATTTGTGTGTTTAATCACCTTTGCCAATTGATGACAACTTTTCAGCTAAGACCTTAAATGAGTTTACATAATTGTTTTGTGGACGCGGTGGCTGAGTGGTTAAGCGCTTGGCTTCCAAACCTGGGAACCTGGGTTCGAATCTCGGTGAAGGCTGGGATTTAAATTTCGGCATCTTTAGGGCGCCACTTGGTCCGCCAAGCTCTAATGCGCACCTGACTTTAGTTGGGGAAAAGTAAAGGCGGTTGGTCGTTGTGCTGGTCATATGACACCCTCGTTAACCGTTGGCAGATGAACTTACCACCATTTGCTCTATAGTTTGCAAGAGTGAACTGTTACAAAATGTTTAAAATTAAAAAATAATTGTTTGTCGCTTTGTATCATGCAAGCAAAACATTGAAACAGACATACTCAAATAAACAGACAGAAATTAAGATGTAACATAAACATTAATCATAGGCGGCCCCTGCAGTTAAGTTGTACAGTGACAATGCAATGACGTATAACTGACCAGTATTTTTTTGTCCGAGTTAAATCGTTTCGTCATCATGGACAGCTGATGTGTTTGTATTGTGCATACGTGTCTCCTAGACAAAAATTAGCACCTAGGTAGCTTCAAAAATAAATCAAAATCAATCATAATTAGGTCAGAAGATTAAACTTTCTGGGTATAAAATCTAAACAAAACTATGATTAAAGGAATACAATCGATAATTTGATATGTAGACTGCCAGTACGAAATTAAAAAAAAAACAACAAATAATGCCCTTATTACAAATAGGTTTAAAATTAGTTTAAATGTCTGTGCATATGCAGCTAAAGTATTTTCACGTTTAAGAGCAAAAGGATACGCTTTCTAAAGACCAGAAATAGATGTTGCATTTATTTCGAGGATAATGAAAGCCATAATATGAGTGGATGGGCATTGCTACTTTTATGTTTGAGATTTGAACCTAACATAAGGACAACACAAACACAATAGCAGTTTAGTAATTGTTTACAGTCCCATTGGGTCGCACTGGAAAGACGCCATGTCTCAAGCCCAACTGAGCCTCCTGTGATATGTACCATAGAAATGTGAGCCTCCTGTGATATGTAACATAGAAATGTGAGCCTCCTGTGATATGTACCATAGAAATGTGAGCCTCCTGTGATATGTACCATAGAAATGTGAGCCTCCTGTGATATGTAACATAGAAATGTGAGCCTCCTGTGATATGTACCATAGAAATGTGAGCCTCCTGTGATATGTACCATAGAAATGTGAGCCTCCTGTGATATGTACCATAGAAATGTGAGCCTCCTGTGATATGTACCATAGAAATGTGAGCCTCCTGTGATATGTAACATAGAAATGTGAGCCTCCTGTGATATGTAACATAGAAATGTGAGCCTCCTGTGATATGTACCATAGAAATGTGAGCCTCCTGTGATATGTACCATAGAAATGTGAGCCTCCTGTGATATGTAACATAGAAATGTGAGCCTCCTGTGATATGTAACATAGAAATGTGAAATTTGCTGTCTTTCCGTATATAAAAACTAAAAAAAAAAAACAGTATAAAAGTATAATGTGATGTAACTTTCTAAATGTTTCACTGTTAAAAACCTCATAAAATTAAAATATTGTTCACTGTTTCTATTATGATAGAATCAGCCTTTTAAAGTTATCAACCTTATAGAGTTATCATCATTGCTCAACTTGTATTGTCTCTTGTATCAGTTTCCTACACTGATGGAATGAAATAAATCTACATAGACAGATATCCATTACGGTGATGAAGAGATCTCTGATAACATCTCCAATATCATGTGACACGGGTAATTAAAAATGTGAACATAAAAATTGATCAGCAATTTACAGCGCCATCTTCCTGTCGCACTTCCTAAAGAATGGGTTTTGTTGATTCAAACAATATCATTGAATTACAAGTGACTCACGTTTCATTTTATAATAACCGGAGCGCTTTAATTACATTAAATTGTTTTCTTGTATCGAAAAGAGATACAAAAAAAAAATCAGGATAACTAGATCTAGTTACATTACAAAATAGTAAATAGTTGTTTGTTGCACTTTTCTTTTATCTTTCCACAGTAAACGAATGAAACAATGCCTTATGGAGACTCAAGTGAGCTTGTAACTGTTTTGTATATGTCTGTATATATGTGAATGGGTGTATCATTTCATTTCTCTTGCACTACTTTCAGAGGATCCTAAAAATCCCATTGCAAGAACGAGTGTGTTCCAGCATCTTTACAATCTTCCGAAACGCTGCTTGCTCTGCTAGCCATGTCCGCCCTATGGAGGACAATCGTATCACAAAAGTCCTTCTTTATTGACAACCCGTGACAGGCTCAAGACAAACTGGTCGTCCTTACTTCCGGTATGTGGATATAATCCAATGGGACCTCAAAGCAGCAGAGATTGATGAACACTACTTGGAAGACATAGCCTTAGACCGCTATATGTCGAGAGAGTTGGTGGCCAAGAAAGTTATGGGCAGCTTAAAAGCAATGTCTTCAGCTCTGGAAGAAAAGCGTGCCAAAGAAAAATGGATGGCTCCTCTACCACTAAAGCGAATGCCGTCTTAACCTGCGATATATGTGGACGGGAATTTCTCTCACACGAAAAAGAGTTCTACAAGATGAACCAAAGTCGTTGTCAAACTGAAGGAGGCCAACAAGTGTAATTATTGCTCGGAGATGATGTGATGACATTCTTAGAGATAACAAAGTTCTTAGTTCAGCCATAATTGTCAAGGTCAACGGTTAACGAGGAATAAAGAAGGTATTGGGTGGCCGGCACAATGACGAGACATCTCAATGTTTTTCTCAACTTATGCCAGATACACAATCAACTATTGGTCGGCGTATTAGAAGGCATCTGTTGCAGATAAATCTTTAGCATGTAACGCTGATAATTTGAGAGAGAACCAAGCGAAAACCCAGAGACAAGGATATAAAAACGCGAAAGTGGAGCTGGATAGGGTGTACCCCGTGAAAACCAAGTAGCAAAGTTACAAGGCAGGCATTGGTTGGAATTCACAAGGAAAGAGGACAATGGGCAGACCCAAGTAAACCTGGAAGAGGTCAGTCATCAGTGAAGCTGAGGATACTAGACTAATATGGGACCATGAAGAATTCGGCGGAGAGGTGTAGCTACGGCTTATGATCCCCTGGAATTCACAGGAATAAGTCAAAGTAAGTCAAGTCATGCCGGGATTTGAAGGTGCCATATTTAATAACTGTAAGATGTAGTTCTCGGAGATTCAAATCTGAATGAAAAAAGCTCCATTCATGAATGAAATAAGCTCACACAATCATTCAAGCATAAAGACACAGTATTATTCGGTGTAGATCATACGCCCATAGAGATTGTGTCAAAATAAACACAGGTTTTCACTTGATTCTCTTTCTATACTCTGTGATACTTCTAGAAATATCTGGATTATCATTACTGTCAAATCTAAGTTTATTTTTAGACCCCTTGGGGTTTTAGGGGCTATTTTTAGCTTTTCTATACTTACTAGTTTGCTCTGAAGAAATATTTTGACAAAGCAACAACCTTGAGAAATATATTCTTCACGCAACAGTCCAAGTTTGATTTGTTCAGATAGTAACATCAGTAGGACTATTTTATTTTATTAAATCATACACATTTGTCTAAATAAAAAATCAGTGTTTTCATGACATTCTACTTTAAGCATTACACTTTCTAGACATATTCAAATAAAAAAGTGCAAATGTATGTCTTACAGTCAAATGTATGTCTTACAGTCAAATGTATGTCTTACAGTCAAATGTAAGTCTTACAGTCAAATGTATGTCTTACAGTCAAATGTATGTCTTACAGTCAAATGTATGTCTTACAGTCAAATGTATGTCTTAAAGTCAAATGTATGTCTTACAGTCAAATGTAAGTCTTATAGTCAAATGTATGTCTTACAGTCAAATGTATGTCTTACAGTCAAATGTATGTCTTACAGTCAAATGTATGTCTTACAGTCAAATGTAAATCTTACAGTCAAATGTATGTCTTACAGTCAAATGTATGTCTTACAGTCAAATGTATGTCTTACAGTCAAATGTAAGTCTTACAGTCAAATGTATGTCTTACAGTCAAATGTATGTCTTACAGTCAAATGTAAGTCTTACAGTCAAATGTATGTCTTACAGTCAAATGTATGTCTTACAGTCAAATGTATGTCTTACAGTCAAATGTATGTCTTATAGTCAAATGTATGTCTTACAGTCAAATGTATGTCTTATAGTCAAATGTATGTCTTACAGTCAAATGTATGTCTTATAGTCAAATGTATGTCTTACAGTCAAATGTATGTCTTACAGTCAAATGTATAAACTATATTGTAGTACATATCTACAGACTGGGCTAAATGGGACAGCACTTATGCACAGTTCTTATATTGGTATCTAATACATGTGGACACAACCCCCAAATGTTCATGTCAGTTAATAAAAACATCGAAACTCATTTTGTCCAATTTCTGGAGGGTTCCAAACAAGACCCGGATGTTTGTCTGTCCTGATCAACTCGCGGTGCAATAAGATGGCGGCGTAGATAAATCGCTTAAGTCAAGTCCAATTACTCCAGCTAATCATGCTTCTTGTCTAGTGGTCAGTTTAGATTTCTGGTAACAGACAAAAATGCGATTCCCATAAGTCGCAAACCCACTTCAGCCCTTTCCCAAATATACACACTAGCCCACACAATCTCTCTCTCTCCCTCTCTCTCTCTCTTCCTCTCTCTCTCACTTTCTCTCACACACACACACACACACATGGAAGATGTGTTTTCTGATAACCAAAACAAATGTTCAGGGCTAAAAAACAAAAGTGATAAAAATCTGTGCCAATGTT
>NC_074717.1:24927700-24942700 GCF_947242115.1 Biomphalaria glabrata
TACACTCAGGTTAGAGCGATCGATTCACGTGGTGGCCTACTAGTTCATTCTTCCAGTAGTTCGTGGACACACATAGTCAGGCCTAGCAGAACACTAGGGTTCCAGGGAACACAGTTTGTGAAACACCTAGTCAGGCCTAGCAGAACACTAGGGTTCCAGGGAACACAGTTTGGGAAACACCTAGTCAGGCCTAGCAGAACACTAGGGTTCCAGGGAACACAGTTTGTGAAACACCTAGTCAGGCCTAGCAGAACACTAGGGTTCCAGGGAACACAGTTTGTGAAACACCTAGTCAGGCCTAGCAGAACACTAGGGTTCCAGGGAACACAGTTCGTGGACACACATAGTCAGGCCTAGCAGAACACTAGGGTTCCAGTGAACACAGTTCGTGGACACACCTAGTCAGGCCTAGCAGAACACTAGGGTTCCAGGGAACACAGTTCGTGGACACACCTAGTCAGGCCTAGCAGAACACTAGGGTTCCAGGGAACACAGTTCGTGGACACACCTAGTCAGGCCTAGCAGAACACTAGGGTTCCAGGGAACACAGTTTGGGAAACACTGGTCTATTTAAATTTGTTTTTTTCAGTCCCATCGAAGTAGCATTTCTACCTGCTCGCACGTCAATGATACTAATGATACTAATGATATTAATGATACTAATGACAGATGATGCTTGTGATGTTGAGCTGATTTTAAAACATTTTAGAAACAATGTACATTTAGAATGGTAACTCTTACAAAACTTGATGGCTAGAACACTTCATCAG
The DNA here is from genome assembly GCF_947242115.1 of Biomphalaria glabrata. Classification (NCBI taxonomy): domain Eukaryota; kingdom Metazoa; phylum Mollusca; class Gastropoda; family Planorbidae; genus Biomphalaria; species Biomphalaria glabrata. The sequence continues at coordinate 24,928,471 of NC_074717.1, forward strand.
CTCTTCGGATAAATGTCCTTTTATTTTAACTTAAGCGGACAAAACCTAGCATTGTGAGAGTTATTTTGGCATTTTCTTCCAAAGAATATACACTCCTTGTATTAGAAATGATTTCTTCACAGAAGAAAGTGGCCTTGTATACAAAACAATTATTCAGAACATTTTTTTAAACACACTGTCCGTAGATTAATGAAGAAAGCAGAATTGAAAGTAAATACGCAGGCATGGCTGTGATGTGCATAATTTGTGACGTCCATGGTCTAACTCAGAAGAAACATCATCTACCACAGGTAGATTTAAGTTGTTCTTTTTTTTCCACCAACTTTGTTGTTTGCGTCGGTATTTTTAGTTTTGGTCTTAAAAGTGTGAGGAGAGTGTGTAAAGTTAAGTTCCCATTTCACACCTAGTGGTCTATAAGGCAGATGTGGTAAAGGTCATCCGTTTCTGTGGCCTACGGTTAACGAGGGTGTCATGTGGCCAGCACAACGATCAACCACATTTACTTTTCTTCAACTAATGTCAGGTACCCATTAGAGCTGGGTGGACTCAGAGGTGCCCAATGATCCCGAAATAAAAAATCCCATTCTTCGTCAGAATTCGATCCCGGGACCCTGGTTCGGAAGCCAAGCGCTTTACCGCTCAGCCACCGCGCCTCCTGAGGAGACTATGTATTAAATACAAATGCTGTATTTTTTTTTAAACATATGTATTTATTTTTGAATTTAGTGAGTTCAACCAATGGTAACAAGGTTAGGTCCTGTCAAGTCAGAAGTAACATAGTACTAGACCATGCCTACCTTAAGTAGCAGATATGAACTGTCATTCAGGGCCTTAAGTGAACAACCAAACCCCCTGACATCATTCCATCTACTTTGACTGTCAAAATCTTTCACATCAAAGTCTTTCTCTCTCTCTCTCTGTCTCTCTCTCTCCCACCCCTCTCTTCTTCTCTCTCACTCTCTCTGTGATGACAGCTCTTAGACCACCGAGTAGGTCGCTGGGCCCTGGCGACGGGCTTGAGAGGACAGTGGCTGTCACGTGACCATTAGCGCGTGCATGCACGTGCTTGAGCGCGTGTGTTTAAGAAGAGCGACGCACGTGGTAGGAGAGAGAGGAGAGGAAGGGAGAGAGAGAGAGAAGAAGGGAGAGATAGTCTGGGATAGATGAAGAGCCAAGCGAAGGGGTGGTAGATGTTTGAGATGGAGTGATGGATAGAGCTAAAAGAAGCACGACGGGTCCAGAGATTGAAGAGTGTCTCTGATTCAACGACGACGCTATCAACTTCAAAAAGACAAGTCTTAGATAAAAAGGAAGAGTATGGAGAGAGAGAGAGAGAGAGAGAGAGAGAGAGAGTAAATAAATATAAATATTCTAATAAAAAGATACAAAAGAAAGAAAAAACGTATGAAATAATCAACCCATTGAAAAATTGTCCAATGAAAAAAAAGGAACAAATTATAGAAAGTAACAAATGAAATAAAAAATTAAAAAGAAGAAACAAATCAAAGAAAGTCATGAAATAATTAGAAAGTGAACAAACGAAGAATGTAATAAAATTTTAAAAAACCTATGGTAATCTTCAATAAATGAAAAGTAAAAAAAAAGAATTGAAGTAAAAAGTAAAGTAACAAGTAAATAAAATAACAAATGAAATAAAATAACAAATGAAATAAAATAACAAAGGAAATAAAATAATAAATGAAATGAAATAATAAATGAAAAAAATAATAAAGAAAATAATTTAAAAAATGAAATAAAATAGCAAAGGAAATAAAATAACAAATGAAATAAAATAACAAATGAAATAAAATAACAAATGAAATAAAATAACAAATGAAATAAAATAACAAAGGAAATAAAATAACAAATGAAATAAAATAACAAATGAAATAAAATAAGAAAGGAAATAAAATAACAAATGAAATAAAATAAGAAAGGAAATAAAATAACAAATGAAATAAAATAACAAATGAAATAAAATAAGAAAGGAAATAAAATAACAAATGAAATAAAATAAGAAAGGAAATAAAATAACAAATGAAATAAAATAGCAAATGAAATAAAATAAGAAAGGAAATAAAATAATAAATGAAATAAAATAACAAATGAAATTAAATAACAAATGAAATAAAATAACAAAGGAAATAAAATAGCAAAGGAAATAAAATAGCAAAGGAAATAAAATAGCAAAGGAAATAAAATAGCAAAGGAAATAAAATAGCAAAGGAAATAAAATAACAAAGGAAATAAAATAGCAAAGGAAATAAAATAAGAAAGGAAATAAAATAACAAATGAAATAAAATAGCAAAGGAAATAAAATAACAAATGAAATAAAATAACAAAGGAAATAAAATAAGAAAGGAAATAAAATAACAAAGGAAATAAAATAACAAATGAAATAAAATAACAAAGGAAATAAAATAACTAATAAAATAACAAAGAAAATAAAATAACTAATAAAATAAAATAACAAATGAATGAAAAGTAAACGAATATGAAAAGAAACAAATACTAATAGAACACTTGAAAGAAAGGAAGAAATGATGAAAAGAAAGTAACAACTAAAAGAAACAGATGATACCTATTAGAATACAAGATTTCATGAAGGATGAACTAATTGAGGTATACAGGATGATGTATAGAAAGTAACTTCAAGTTTAATTCTTGTCTTTTATTCATTAAACTCTGTCATTTTCTCATTTCTATTTGACATTCTCATTGATTTCTTTTCATTGAATCTTTTTTCTTCTTTTCTTTTATTTAGAGTTGACCCAGTCGTCCAAGTGAGGGCGTAGGGCGCCCTGTCAAGCAGTAAGGCATGGAATTGAGCAAATAGAGAAAAGCATTGGGGCGCTGTCAAAGCGGCGACGTTTCGAGTGTAAGCACAAACATGGAGCCGGTCAAAATGGCGCGTGGCCAGTTCCTATGAGACGACCGGCCACCTCTGTGACGCCCGTGCCCACAGTATTTGTATTGGCCCCCTCTTCCCCTTCTCTCCTTTTTTTTTTTAATAAACAAACTATAAGTGTGTACGGGTCATCCAAGCCTGCGGACTCTATCAATGAGTCTACAACTTTAGCTCATGTCATTAAATGTTGTAGTATCAATAATAAATGTATTTGAGAATAAGTTTAGGAAAGAATACACAAGGATATGTCACTATAAGATGGATTCAGCAAATTTACTAAATGAAATAGTAGCAGATCAATTATATATATATAGAGAGATAGAGCAGGGGTTCTCAACCTATGGGTCGCGACCCTCTAAGGGGTCGATTGACGATTAGCTAGGGGTCGCCTAAGGCCATCAAAAATAAGGATTGTTTTTGTCTACTCTTCTATTGCTGTGTGGGTAGGGGTGGCGGCAGAATGGGGGATTGTAAAAAAAGGGGTCGCCGAGCTTAAAAGGTTGAGAACCGCTGATATAGTGAGAGGCATTTCTTTGCAATTTAATCTGAAGTGCTTATTTGTGTATAAAGCTCCCAGAGAATGAGAGAGAGAGAGAAGGGGTGAAGCAGAAAGTTAGAGAGAGAGAGAAGGGGTGAAGCAGAAAGTTAGAGAGAGAGAGAGAAGGGGTGAAGCAGAAAGTTAGAGAGAGAGAAGGGGTGAAGCAGAAAGTTAGAGAGAGAGAAGGGGTGAAGCAGAAAGTTAGAGAGAGAGAGAGAAGGGGTGAAGCAGAAAGTTAGAGAGAGAGAGAGAAGGGGTGAAGCAGAAAGTTAGAGAGAGAGAGAGAAGGGGTGAAGCAGAAAGTTAGAGAGAGAGAGAGAAGGGGTGAAGCAGAAAGTTAGAGAAAGAGAGAGAGAAGGGGTGAAGCAGAAAGTTAGAGAGAGAGAGAGAAGGGGTGAAGCAGAAAGTTAGAGAGAGAGAGAGACTAACAAAAGAGAAAGATGTAGTCATAGAGACAGTGAGAGAGAATAGATATTTAGTGAGAAAAGAGAGAAAGCGAGGCAGAGTCATATAAAGAACGCAAGAAACAAAGAGAAAGCCACATAGTTTAAAAAATAACAGAATGAGTGAGAAGAGAAAGAGACAGAGAAAATCAGAGAAAAATTGAATGAGAGAATAGAGAGAGCAAGAGCTAGAGAAAAATAGTGAGAGTGAAAATGAAGGAGAAAGAGAGAGTCAATGAAAGGATAGAGAGTACTAGTGAGAGTAAAAAAGAGGAGAGAAAGAGATAGGAAAGCAGGTAAAGAGAGTGAGAGAAGAGTAGGAGAGTGAACGAAGAGATAGATACAAAGTAAGAGTGAGAGAGGAAGATACTAGTTGGTACGAGAGATAGTAAGGTTCTTCCTTTCAGACCTTACAGCTAATAGAGCTAACACTGGTAAGCTCATCTTTTCTCTAGGGTTTCCTTTAGCCCAGGCATAAGGAGGGTGTTACAATCATTAACTTTCCTCGCCCAATATCAGGCCACCATAACAGTTTGCTGAATTCAGGGGCCTGCTAAAATTCCTTTAGTTTAAAACCCCAGTCTTTAACGGTATCCGAACTCGCAACCTATCGAGCGCCTTACAATTCAAAAAAAAAAAATGAGAAATAAGAATGTATGTTTTAAAAAGCAGTGCTCAAACCGCGCACCAATAACATCGATAGCTCACCAACACATTTTGCCCTTTTATTTTGATATAACAATGTACGCTGTTTAAATGTGTTATACCCATTTTATACCAAGCTTATATCAACCCACTTCATCTGTCTGTCTGTCTGTCTGTCTGTATGGTACAAAAGTCGTACATTCTCCCACCCTCCATTTTCGGATCAAGTTGAAACTTTGCTCAGTTATTCATTGTTCCTAGCAATAAACGAGTCAATTAAAAAAATCAACTTATTAATAAATTATTTATTGATAATTAATTAATTTTGTTTGATTCTTTAAAAAAGGGAAATAAATCTTACTGTATTGAGAGAAAAATGGCTGTAAATGTTCAATTCTTTCCAATAAGTTAACTTTGTTGTGTTTTTTTTTTAAGTATTTTTTTTAACAAATATTTTGCTTGTATTTATTAAGCTTCGCGTTCTAAAAAGCAAGTTCATCTAACTGGGCATTTTCATTCTACGGTGCCTTTGGCTTCCAGTGACATGAAGCTCTCCCATCCCAGGTACTCCCCAAGAAAAGGGCGTGGCCAGTGTAGCATTTCTGCTGATAACAGAGTGGGACAATTAATACAAAGTAACACCTGGAAGATGTCGAGAAGAATGCATTTCAAAAAGCGAGACGTGAATTCAGAAACTTCGCACTTTGTAAATGTGTTTCTGTTATCCCATCTGCTTTCTCACAACTAACTTCTGTATTGGGTTTCTTTACTAAGTGCGGTTTTTACATGATGCACCTGTGTGTGTGTGTGTATGTGTGTTAGTTTGTTTGTGTGCATGTGCTTGTGTCTAAAATAAATACTTTGAAGAGTTTCTCTAACACTGAGAATGTCCACATATTTACAACTAAAAGTAAAGTCGGATCGTGCTAATGACGACGTCAAAATAAGACGCACCTTATCTTGTGGTCTTACGTCCTCGAGGAAGGTATACAAAGCAGAAATAAGTAGACCAATCAGAAGACGTTTTACATTAACAAATCACGTGATTCATGTCATGGCAACAATAAAGCAAGACAATACAAACAAACAATGATGAGATTTCACTTCTGAATGGTGCACATCAACCTTAAAGAGAGAGGGTGGAGAAAACATGAGAGAAAGAAAAAGAGAGAGAGAAAGAAAGAAAGAAAGAGAACGATGGTAGAAATTAAAAGAGAGAGATTGAAAACATACAGCTAAAATGAAAATTCTGATATATCTTTAAAAAGAGCTGTAATTTTAACTAATATGTATATTTATTTTTTCTTTACATTAAAACATTTATCATACAAAATTCTTTTTTTTTAAAGTCGACATAATGTGGCCAAAGCGACATATTCTTAATTAATGTGAGAATGCAAGTGAAAAGTGAGTTATCTCTTATACTAAGCTAATCTAATCCCAACAACTTTTATGCGATTAATCCTTTGTAAGAAAATTATTATTGGCGCTTTTTCTAGTACAAAATATCTTAATAAGGTCGGTTACAAGCTTGTCACTTAATGATAATATATAAGACCAGAAAACCTTACGGCAAGAAAGCCATCTGTTTTGAGCGTCAAATGTAATCTTTAACGATAATCCAAAAGGACCTAAATACACATGTTCACCCCGTCTCTGGTTCCATGCGCCATCACCAGGGCGGACTCCCCTCTATTTCAGTTATCTACAATCTACGCTACCATTAAAAGGCCCACTGACCTCACAGTGACAAGCGGCCAAACGCTCCCTTCTGCAATGATTACTTTGCAGTCTATTGCTCCCTGAACTTTAGTTGAAGATACCAGTCAGTTGAAAAAAGTAGGAACTCTTAAATCACAAGCCCCACTTCTGAGAAAAAAAAATCTATTGCCGTAATTCTAAAGACACGGCCAACGGGTTATATCCGACCCCTGACTTAGTGTTGGTCCGACATCTTCTAACAGTACAAAATATACTTGAGATAAATATTTACAGTCTAGATCATTTTAAAGCCTTAATAATATCTATATTTAAAGTAAGTGACAACCACCGCAAGAGACCAGCAGTTAAAGTAAGTGACAACCACCGCAAGAGACCGAGCAGTTAAAGTAAGTGACAACCACCGCAGGAGACGAGCAGTTAAAGTAAGTGACAACCACCGCAAGAGACCGAGCAGTTAAAGTAAGTGACAACCACCCAAGAGACCGAGCAGTTAAAGTAAGTGACAACCACCGCAAGAGACCAAGCAGTTAAATTAAGTGACAACCACCGCAAGAGACCGAGCAGTTAAAGTAAGTGACAACCACCGCAAGAGACCGAGCAGTTGAAGTAAGTGACAACCACCGCAAGAGACCGAGCAGTTAAAGTAAGTGACAACCACCGTAAGAGACCAAGCAGTTAAAGTAAGTGACAACCACCGCAAGAGACCAAGCAGTTAAAGTAAGTGACAACCACTGTAAGAGACCAGCAGTTAAAGTAAGTGACAATTACTGTAAGAGACGAGCAGTTAAAGTAAGTGACAACCAACGCAAGAGACCGAGCAGTTGAAGTAAGTGACAACCACCGCAAGAGACCAAGCAGTTAAAGTAAGTGACAATCACCGTAGAGACCGAATAGTTAAAGTAAGTGACAACCACTGTAAGAGACCTAGCAGTTAAAGTAAGTGACAACCACCGCTAGAGACCGAGCAATTAAAGTAAGTGACAACCACCGTAAGAGACCGAGCAGTTAAAGTAAGTGACAACCACCGCAAGAGACCAGCAGTTAAAGTAAGTGACAACCACTGTAAGAGACGAGCAGTTAAAGTAAGTGACAACCACTGTAAGAGACCGAGCAGTTAAAGTAAGTGACAACCACTGTAAGAGACGAGCAGTTAAAGTAAGTGACAACCACTGTAAGAGAACGAGCAGTTAAAGTAAGTGACAACCACCGTAAGAGACGAGCAGTTAAAGTAAGTGACAACCACTGTAAGAGGCCGAGCAGTTAAAGTAAGTGACAACCACTGTAAGAGACGAGCAGTTAAAGTAAGTGACAACCACTGTAAGAGACCAGCAGTTAAAGTAAGTGACAATTACTGTAAGAGACGAGCAGTTAGAGTAAGTGACAACCACTGTAGAGACCGAGCAGTTAAAGTAAGTGACAACCATTGTTAGAGACTAGCAGTTAAAGTAAGTGATAACCACCGCAAGAGACCGAGCAGTTAAAGTAAGTGACAACCACCGTAAGAGACCGAGAAGTTAAAGTGACAACCACCGCTAGAGACCGAGCAATTAAAGTAAGTGACAACCACCGTAAGAGACCGAGCAGTTAAAGTAAGTGACAACCACTGTAAGAGACCAGCAGTTAAAGTAAGTGACAACCACCGTAAGAGACGAGCAGTTAAAGTAAGTGACAACCACTGTAAGAGACGAGCAGTTAAAGTAAGTGACAACCACTGTAAGAGACCGAGCAGTTAAAGTAAGTGACAACCACTGTAAGAGACGAGCAGTTAAAGTAAGTGACAACCACTGTAAGAGAACGAGCAGTTAAAGTAAGTGACAACTACCGTAAGAGACGAGCAGTTAAAGTAAGTGACAACCACCGTAAGAGACCGAGCAGTTAAAGTAAGTGACAACCACCGCAAGAGACCAGCAGTTAGAGTAAGTGACAACCACAGTAAGAGACCAGCAGTTAAAGTAAGTGACAACCACCGCAAGAGACCAGCAGTTAGAGTAAGTGACAACCACCGTAAGAGACGAGCAGTTAAAGTAAGTGACAACCACTGTAAGAGACCAGCAGTTAAAGTAAGTGACAACCACCGTAAGAGACGAGCAGTTAAAGTAAGTGACAACCACTGTAAGAGACGAGCAGTTAAAGTAAGTGACAACCACTGTAAGAGACCGAGCAGTTAAAGTAAGTGACAACCACTGTAAGAGACGAGCAGTTAAAGTAAGTGACAACCACTGTAAGAGAACGAGCAGTTAAAGTAAGTGACAACTACCGTAAGAGACGAGCAGTTAAAGTAAGTGACAACCACTGTAAGAGACCGAGCAGTTAAAGTAAGTGACAACCACTGTAAGAGACGAGCAGTTAAAGTAAGTGACAACCACCGCAAGAGACGAGCAGTTAAAGTAAGTGACAACCACCGCAAGAGACTGAGCAGTTAGAGTAAGTGACAACCACCGTAAGAGACCGAGCAGTTAAAGTAAGTGACAACCATTGTTAGAGACGAGCAGTTAAAGTAAGTGACAACCACCGTAAGAGACGAGCAGTTAAAGTAAGTGACAACCACCGTAAGAGACCAGCAGTTAAAGTAAGTGACAACCACCGTAAGAGACCAGCAGTTAAAGTAAGTGACAACCACCGCAAGAGACCGAGCAGTTAAAGTAAGTGACAATTACTGTAAGAGACGAGCAGTTAAAGTAAGTGACAACCACCGCAAGAGACGAGCAGTTAAAGTAAGTGACAACCACCGCAAGAGACCGAGCAGTTAAAGTAAGTGACAACCACCGTAGAGACCGAGCAGTTAATGTAAGTGACAACCACCGCAAGAGACCGAGCAGTTAAAGTAAGTGACAACCACCGCAAGAGACCGAGCAGTTAAAGTAAGTGACAACCACCGCAAGAGACCGAGCAGTTAAAGTAAGTGACAACCACCGCAAGAGACGAGCAGTTAAAGTAAGTGACAACCCATGCAAGAGACCGAGCAGTTAAAGTAAGTGATAACCACCGCAAGAGACCGAGCAATTAAAGTAAGTGACAACCACCGTAGAGACCGAGCAGTTAATGTAAGTGACAACCACCGTAAGAGACCGAGCAGTTAAAGTAAGTGATAACCACCGCAAGAGACCGAGCAGTTAAAGTAAGTGACAACCACCGTAGAGACCGAGCAGTTAATGTAAGTGACAACCACCGTAAGAGACCGAGCAGTTAAAGTAAGTGACAACCACCGTAAGAGACCGAGCAGTTAAAGTAAGTGACAACCACCGTAGAGACCGAGCAGTTGAAGTAAGTGACAACCACCTTTGAGAAAAAGCAGTTAAAGTAAGTGACAACCACCGTAAGAGACCAAGTTCAATGAATCCAAACGATGGGAGCAGCTTATTAACGCACTCCTCTAGGCGCATTCGCGGGAGGGATATTTCTTCTCACGTCGGCACGCGCCTGAAGTTTGATTTTCGCTGAGAGCTGAAAGACATGCGCACGTGGACAGGGGAAAGATGGCAGCCCGGAACGTGGTTTCGGGAGATTAGGCAAAAGGGGAACATTCGTCTTGAAGCTCCCGAAATTGAAAGAAGAAAATCGTAGAGGGAGATAATTATCCGGGAATCTCCGTTTATTGGACTTGATCGCGTTTGTCTTTATTATGCAGATGGTTGTTTTAAATGAAATATTAAGGGATTTTCAGGCCGGTTAATGGGTTTAGTCCGTTATTGGGCCGACGCTTAATTTTATTTCTGACTTGATAATATTATTCTTGTGGCACAATGTGGACTGGAATTTGTTTTAGTTTCGTTTCATAGAGTCAAAGTTTGTAATATCAGTAGCTAATCCAATATACACATAATTTGAAATGATTGGATTTGATGTGGCATGCAGAAATTTGAACTCACTGAACTATATATTATCCTTAAGTTGTATAATCTCAAATATTCTTTTAAGCCGAATAAATTTTATAGGTTAGGACTTCTATGTATTCTGAAACTAATCTTTTTTTTTTCTAAATAGAAATTTAAAATTATATTTATCTTTTATGGTATTAATATTTAATATATAATCTATTTATTTTCTCTAGGTATATAATGTATGAAATTAAAATTGACCTGATTAAAAGTATCTATCTATAAATACAATTTTTGTGTATATATTTCAAGACATTTGTATGAGTTTTTTTAAAGATTTTAATAATTTTCGGATATTTTGAGTACTTTTTCGTATATTTTGCAATTTCAGGAGATTTCGAGGAGCTCCTGGTAAATCGACAGGAGGCCTCGGGAAATCTGTTATAAGTTATAAAATGGTTTAATTTAATAATTTATACACCTAGAATTAGCTCGGGTCCTATGAAAGTGCGGGTAATATGAAAGTGCGAGGCCCACTGCTGACGTTTAGGTTGTAGTGACCTAAGGCCGTCCCTGCAAAAAAAGCGTCGTATATTACGCTGCCGGTCGACTAGTTTGTATTTATTAGTTGACACTATCGATTTGAAAATATCATATAATGTATATATCTATATCAAAATATATTGAAATATGTTAATATATTGTCTAATTAAGCAAAACTTGATCGCTATTCTAGATCCGCATTGCCAGGAGCTCTTTCTTTTCTATAAGATTCTTCATGTTTTGAAGTTTATTGATTAGTAAGTGTCTTTTATTTCATGATTAACTTTCGAATCTTTAAGTTTTATTTTAAGTAATTCAAAATCTTTTAAATTTCTTTCTTTGTTGATGTTTTTCCTTTTTTAAAAAAAAATTGTTTCATACTTTTGTAAATAGTTTCGCATGGATTGTTTTTTACAAATTTTTGTTGTTGCTTTGTTTTTATATTTTCTTTGACATATTTTCTTTATTTGTAAAATCTTCCAAGTAACAGCCATTTTTCTACATTTTGTTGAAGTAGTATTGTGAGCATGAGTAAAATTACTTTTTTAAAAACTAATTGTGCGTCATTCTTTTTGCACTTCTAATTTAAGACATACAATTTCAAACAAGGATTATACCACAAGAATGAATAGTCCGTACATTCCCTCAATGACACCTTGATCATTATTAGAAATAAGATACTGGCCGTGCTTCAAGTTTCTTATTACATATTTAGATATGGCCAGGAGGCCGTGTGTTGAGTGCCAGTGCTTTACATCACACCCGTCCTCTCCTATTTGAACCACTTACGATGTGCCCAGGCACTATCTCGTTAGGATAAACATCTGAACAGGTTTGATTGTAGAAGTTTTTCCAAATAACAACTGGCGCGAAGTGTATTTATGCATCCATTTGTTCCACTATCTTAATCTCTTTCAAAGTCCCCATCTCAAAGTATCCATTCTATTGTTTTCTTTTGTTCTTTTAGAATACCTCGCTATCTGGGATACAACTTTTTTTTTTCAACTGGTGTCCAGATTTTTTCTGCACGCAAAAAATCTAGACCAAATAGGGACCATCTGTTCTAAATCTTGTTTTCACGATTTCGGGTTTCCTCCGCCACCCCCCCCACCCCACCCCACCAGGGCCATCCCTTCCCCACACCTAACACAATTTCGTCGCTTCAAGTTGTTGTTGGTAGCTGTAATCTCCAGTCACGTCAGTCAAAGATAACGTTTACCTGAGTCTTTTAACGGTTTTCTTGATTTGAGAGTTTTTACGTTTTGCTGCCTAAACAGGACAATACAACAATACTTTAAGGTACTCTGCCAGTCTGTTTCAGTGAGTGCTGTTCAAGGGCAACCGGTAAATTTAGTTGAGCATGTTTGTTTATTACATTTCTAAGATACTCTTGAAAAATTGTACCTATTAGAGCGGTTTGGTGCAAATCACCCTTAGCATCACTTTCAGATAAAGGAAATAGGACCACATTAAAAAAATTAGGTAGAAAAAAATAACAACAACAACATAAATTATTGTACAACACTAAATGATTGGACAACAGGTCCTGAACAAACATCGGAATAAGCTAGCCTCGAGTACAGTGTACTTCAACCACAACATAGGGGACAGGTTTAAAACCACAGCTGGTGTAAGACAAGGCTGCCTACTTTCACTAACTCTTTTCAAAATCTTCCTTGAAAGGATTATGGAAAATGCTCTCGAAGGTTACGAAGGTTCTGTGAGCACTGAAGGAAGAAAAATGACCAACTCGCGATTTGCGGACGACATAGATGGTCTGGTAGGGACAGAAAAAGAATAAGCTGACTTGGTGATGCGCATAGACAACAGCATACGGTATGTAAGTATTGCGAAAAAAAATTATGACCACTAGCCAACAGGGCCTTAAAAGGGGCATCAGTATTGGAAGTGAAGAGCTGACAAGTTTCAGTAGTTTCAAAAACTTTTGAGCTATTGTAAACTCAAAATCTATGGCCACTTCACAAGGTTCGTTTTTTTTTTTGTGTGTTTTTTGTTAAGAACTGTTAATTTTGATTGATAAATCCTAAATGTTCAATGAAATTACTACTGAGTCGTCTTTCCATAAACACAAAGTCTCTTACAAACGTCTTTAGTTCATTACGAGTGCGTGCACTAGTGAAAGATTTGAATTTATAGTGCTAGCCTCTAAACTCTAATTTCAATGCATGTTTTGGTAGCAGAAGGAATAAGTCGCAAAGAAAACGTGTCTAGCCAACTTCTTGAATAAACAACTTCTTCTACACTGGACTTGAGAACTCTATGCAACCAAAAAAAGTTATTATAACGATCATAAAAATATCAATTAAGTCAAAATAAAAATACATAACTCCTACGCTTCAAAGAGATACAGAAACTAAGGAAGTTAAAAAAAAATTAAAATGACATTATACATGTACTCTCTTGTGAAATCTGGTTTATACAGACCTAGAATTCTGCAGATTACATTTAATTCCATAATATACAATAAGCAATGACGACACTTCAAGGTAATCAAAATAATTAGCGCCTTTTTTTTTTTTTTTCTAATGACACTCTCATAAATGTTTTCTAGAAGTTATTTTTTTTATGATATATTCAAAGTACTAAGCATGTGCTAATTTTACATCCTTAAGTATACGTGTTGACTTCGACATAGAGCTCGATACCCGAGACTCATGTCGTTTACGTAATAAACCACGTTTTGACAGAAAGACGTAGCTTTTTGTTGTGTTGTTTAGATTATTGACTATTTATGCACATCTCTAGTCCAAGACATAGAATTTTTATTTTTAAAATGTCAATGTTTAGTAAAAAAAAGTCACTGTTACCCTAGGACTGTTACCCTAGGACTGTTACCCCAGGACTGTTACCCCAGGACTGTTACCCCAGGACTGTTACCCCAGGACTGTTACCCCAGGACTGTTACCCCAGACTGTTACCCCAGGACTGTTACCCCAGGACTGTTACCCCAGGACTGTTACCCCAGGACTGTTACCCCAGACTGTTACCCCAGGACTGTTACTCCAGGACTGTTACCCCAGGACTGTTACCCCAGGACTGTTACCCCAGGACTGTTACCCCAGACTGTTACCCCAGGACTGTTACCCCAGGACTGGACGACTAGGTTGACTGCCTGGACGTGTCATCGTGCGCTTATTGAAATCCAGTTGACATGCCCCTGAACTTGGACCGTACCTTTCTTGACTCACTCTATTCTCACACAGACTCTCTTTCTACCCCCTCCCAGCCCATCTCTCTCTCTCAGTCTCTCTCTCTCTCTCTCTCTCTCTCTGTCTCTCCTTTTGTCCACATTCTCTCCACAGGCTCATTATCACCCGTCTCCCTGACATGTAGAATCTAGGCCCTTGGTTTGGGGGATGGGCAAAAAGGTGAAGGGGGGAGACCAAACGAGCGATAAGGCAGCCGGTCATCAGACATTCGCTAAAAGTCCCGGCCTGGACACGTTACATGACCGATAATAGAGCCTGGTTGTATGGAGCTGTTGGGGCAAGGGGGGGGGTGGCGGGCAGAGATTGAAAGATTACAAAAAGTGCAGAATTTAAATAAAAACCAACAAACAGTGTTCAATTCTATGGCAAGTATAAAGACATG